>NW_008239110.1:11984777-12029497 GCF_000691975.1 Corvus brachyrhynchos
TTCAGCATGACTGGTTGAAGCTGAAAGGCCAGCAGGACAAAAAAATTCAGATCTAGAAGAGATTGCTATCATTTAGGGAGTTTTGTCCAAACAACCTATGCTTCTTAAAAGTGACATGGTTTTTAAATGTTTGGTACTATCTAGTCTTTCATCCTGGCCTTTGTTACCTTAATTAAAATCACCTTCATACAATTACTGAAAATACATTTCATAAAACTTATTTCCATATCCAAGGCTCAAATCTGACACACGTTTGCACTTTCCATTCACATGCAGCAACACTCAACATCTTGGACAGTACACCCAAATGTGACCCCTAATCCTAGAAGTATTTAAGGAGAAATCACAAGGTACTTTTCTATTATACAATATCAGCAGTATTTGATTTTGTCAAAATGATGTTAGTTCATCTATTTAGCAAAAGAATCCCCGGAAATCTGAATTGATATCACTGATTTAAAACAAATATTTACTCTGCAACTGCTGAACAATATCCAGGTATCATTCAATAGCTCACTTAACAAGATTACTAGGATTTAACAACAAGAAGTCCAATAGAACATTACCTCAACAGCTTCCCATCCCCACTGCCTGTACTTTGGATCGTGAGTGAGCCGCCACATGTACATGTAGGTCTCTATGACTTCTGGTCGTAGGATGTAGTATTTTTCATTTTGCCTTGTAGCAATGGCCTCAACACCACCATCAAATCTGAAGGCTTCTGGTCCCAGTTTCATGCCTAGACAATATAAAAGCACTGACTAAAATAAAGGCATTAAAAAAGGTTTCAAATCATGTAACATACCAAATCAAACCCACAAAATTACCAAATCACACTCGCCTTCTATGAGGCACAAAGCCGTATACCCAAAACCATGTAATTTATGAAAGATCCTGCAGCACCTCCTGTTTTTAATATTTTATAAATAATTTGGAGTAGGAGAGAGCTGTTCTTCACCAATGCTTTAAATGGCAGCTACAGTTTGAATGGCAATGCTAGCATTTCCATTCTGGAAGACTTCATGTAACTAGCAACAAGTGAAATTTTGCTAAAAAGATGAGGATATTTACTTTTCTATATCAAACTGGAAAATACACGCTGGCACCTGAAATGCTGCCAGGGTTATTTCTATAAGACGACAATAAAATCTAAAGAAATCTCCTGCACAGAAATCCACTTTCTTCATGCAATTCTATTGTTTGCAGCATTGTATGAACAGAACTGAGTGTAAAATATTCTTTTGTGCATAAAACACGAACAACAGCTATATTGATGCATAAATGAACAGATTCCAACTCTTACTTGTATTCAGCTATGCAGAAATTGGCATAGTGAAAAAAGCTTGTTAATTACTATTATGTAACTTTCATGTTAATTACTACAGGTGCACAGAAATTATCTACAAAACAGAGCAGCCATTTAAAAAGTTACTCTTAAAGCAAGGCAGCATTTGCTCAGAAAGGATGAACAGCTCTCACCATGCAACAATTTTCATTCAGCTTTATGCAAAAGTACCAGTGACTGCCTTTGCGAAGGCAAGCTGCGCAGCCAAAGTCTGCAATATGGAACTCACGTGTACGATCATAGGATTCATGGCAAGTCCTGGCAATTTCAGCACCCAGCTCGATGTGATGGCCTGTCTTGTCACTGGGTGCTCCGTCTGCTCCCAGAGCAAACATGCCTCCAGCAAAACAAGTGAGGTGTCCCATCTTGTGTTCCAGCAATCCGCCCTTCCACTCGGCGATGTACATCAGGCCCCCGCTTGACTTTCGGATGAGGTGGGTCTCTATGGCCTGCAAAGGGACGTGATTTCAAACCAAAGGTCCATTTGGTTAAGTGCAAAGGACAAAGCTGTCTTTTATGTTGGTTGTTTTTGCTCTGTCTTGCCTTTGCTCATAAAATGCAATGGATAATATGAGTCAGCATAACTTCAAAGTGAAGCCAAAACAAGGCAGATTAACATACATCAGTAAAGATGACTGATTTTGCTTCAACTTTGAGCAGTTTACAGGGTACATTTTACAAAAATGTTGGAAAGACCTACAAAATACACTTCAAATTTTGAATTATTTTAGTTTTTCCCCTTTCTACATTGAGCAGTTTCAGGTAATTTAACTTTCAATGGTGATTAGCCATCACTTCAGATTCTGTATTTCCCATTTGAATTCTGACTTAAAGGAGGTGGTTATTGATATAACTTCACGTAAATTATATGCAGTCATAACTCATATTCAAAACATTTGACTCAGTGCGTGCAGTGAATGATGTGAGGCGTCTGAGTCTAGATGGCATTCCCAAAGTCCAGTGGGTTTCCCCTCCCAGACTGAAATCCTCTACTTATCAATCAAGAGCAAGGTCTCACTGAGATCTCTGTAAAAAAACCCCTAAGCAGAATAAAAATACACAAATCCAGAGAGAACTGGAAGTTGGTGATGTTATCACTGTATGGTCACTAATTACAAAATCCAGGAAGGCAGCCTTCCCTTGTGGGAGGAACAGAATTCAAACAACAGAGGAGATGCAGAAGAGCACATTAATTAGAAGCCCACAGAGAAAGTAAGGTATTATTCTTTAAAGGGTAACGGAGAGGAGATAAATAACTCTGTCATACATTCAGTTATCCATCAGTGCTCTGGTCCTTCTGCTAAAATTGTAAGATCCAAAACCAGTACTCAACATGCATTATGCAAGAGAAGAACCATTAAAAAATACCACTAGAGACAACTATTAATAAAAATGCCAGGATTTTTAAACAAGTTTTATACAGAGAAAGTAGTGGTTGTAGTTACTTCTCCCCACTTAAGCATTTGTAAAGGTTGTTCCTATAAGCATGAAAAATCCTCTCTAAATTAGAAGCATCAGCTGAATAACTGTACAATTTTTACATGAGTATTTTTTTTCTGCCAAGAACATTACATTGAAAACTATACTTTGTTTTCCAGTAATATTAGTGCAAAGCACTTAGTAAGGGTGTTTTCTGCCCAGATCCAGAGCCACTATTAGCTCAGAAAACTCCTCCACCCCTTGTTTCCTCCTTGATTGTATGTTTTTAGCACTACGTATCTACTGGAAAACATACTTAAATTTTAGAGCAGAAGTAAATAATGAAAATTCCTGTGCTTTAAACAAATTCTGCTTTAAAAATCCTGCATAATTTAACCTATAAAAAGAGGAATTAGATGTGAAAGGGGAAAGGTGAGAAAAGACACAATAATTCTGTGGGAAATAGCTTTCAGACCTGTTTGGGCATTCTAACAGCAAGCCACCTAAAACCAAGTTCAGAAAGCAAAAACTTTAATGACATTTCATGTAACCTTTCAGCATGGTATCTCCCATCTCACCAAAACAACGGTTCTGAAAATAGGCAATAACTCTACTGGTCACTTAGCTGTTGGGTCAGAATTTATTTAAAAAATAAACAACTATAAAAATAGATTGATAACTAAATTTACCTATATTGCATTTTTTTTAGAAAGTAATGGCTGAAAAACAGAATCAAATATTACTGTATCTGACAGACATAACAGCAATGATGCACTTTTGAACTATCTGAACTAGATCAGAGTTGACTCTTGTAGTATAAAAATGGATTTTGTGATATCAATTAGTATTTGTGAGGTTTTTTCCCCCTCTTTTGGCTCAAGATTAGAGTTCAGGCTAAAAAAAGATGACTTCCAAGAGTTTTAAAATTATTCTAACAAACTGGTGTTAAGAAACTAACAAATTGATGCTGATTGATACCAAGAACGTCACAAAATAAAAATATATTTCCAATTTAAGTATTTGTGTTTAGTAAAGCAAATCATCTCGGTTTTATAAATGAGGTCTATTAAGAACTAGTACATATGTCTATTAAAAGTTATTTTATTATGTAACCACCTTATTTAAACCTACTATTATGAGGTAGTTATTAGATATATTACAGCCTCTCAGATTGCCTTGCCATGCTTTGTACAGTCCTGGGTCCCTGAGTGCTAGATAATACCTATACCAATGTGTATGTCTTTATTAATGGCATGCTAGGTCACTAAGCATTTGTACCTAGACATGAAACCTGAAGTTTAAGAGCAGGATGGGAAGGAAGGGTTACGTCCCCATAGGGAAATGCTACTTGCTGTCTGCAGTGCTTTGGGTGTAGTTCTGGCAGGGAAATCAAGTGAGTAAAACAGAATATGTAGTACGGTGACAAAGATCCACCCAAGTGAAAAGCTCTGTCTGGTACAATTGATTCTGAATTTCGTACTTAAAATCAATTTATTTTTATTTTGATATAATTACATACTCATTTCAAGGGACACGTTTATTTGAATTGCAGGTCTACTGCAACTTGCTCCCCAACTACAAATAATTCCTTCCTGCACTGTTTTCAGATCAGGTAGAGGGAGGTAGCACTTCTCCCATGAGGAAAGGCTGACAGAATTGGGATGATTCATCCTGGAGAAGAGAAGGCTTTGGGGTGACCTAGTTGTGGCCTTCCAGTACCCAAAGGGAGACTACAAGAAAGATGGAGAGGGACTTTCTACAAGGGCATGTAGTGACAGAACAAGGGAGAATGGCTTCAAACTGGAAGAGGATAGGTTTAGATGAGATATTAGAAAAAAGTTCCTTCCTGTGAGGATGGTGAGTCACTGGAATTCATAGCCCAGAGAAGTTGTGGATGCCCCATCCCTGGAAGTGTTCAAGGTCAGATTGGATGGGGCTCTGAGCAAGTGAAAGCTTTCCCTGTCCATGGCAGGGGGATGGAATGAGATGATCTTTTAGATCCCTTCCAACCCAAATCATTCTATAAGTCTGTGATATTTATCACTATGGAGATTATTATTTCTTCTTACTGTAATTAATATCCTCAATATAAGCCAATATACAGTATCTGAAAACAATCAAAAAAGCTAGAAGAATGTGGTCTTTGATTAGTTGAAAATACATCACTGAGGCATAATTGTTTGGAGCTGGTACACTTTTTCTTTTAAATAAATGGAAATTTCATTTCATTTCATTCCAGAATGTATTTCTGCAATTCAAATAGTAATTTATTTCTTTCCATCAGGTAGAGTGGAGAGACAGTGCTACAGAAAAGGCTGGAAAGAGAAAAAGAAGCTACAAATATATGTTACCAAAGGGAGCAATAGAAGATGCTACCTGGGAGTGGGAAAAAAAAAACTGAAACAAAAAAATTTGAGGCAACCTGATTTGAGGCTGTAGTGGACAAAAAAGGAGAGGGAAACTAAAGGTAAATAAACATTTTACAGATATTTAAAGAAATAAATTTACTACATGTAAAGCCGGTATGGCACACAATATGTCATGTACCCATAAACTCTCAGAGCCACAGTAACTTTTTACGGCTGATACAGTTCCTGGCAATTTTTCTTTTTAAGCTTTTACCTAAGGCTCTGCTTACAGATCTCACTGCAGTAAAGCCTTCAGCCAAATTACTTTTTTCTCCATCTTGTGGGAAATTATTCCTTTGATGCAACAACTGTATAAATGCTTGAGCACTCAATTAGAAATGCTAACAGTCCCTTTTACAGTTTGAATTGTTATTCAAGTGCTCCTTGTATTACTACTGGCATCTTTCTCATGAGTTTGCATGTTAAAATTATGCCCTTGCCTATCTGTCACAGTGAATGAGACATTAGGAATTGTTTCAACTACAGGATTGCAAACTGCACGTTGTGCCGGTTTGGACAAATTTGGAGGAAAATATCCCCTGATAGAAAGCAGGTTACAACCACCCCTCCCCCACCAGGTTTGGGAAAAAATGAATTTTCCTCGAAGGAAAGTGAAAGAGATAAAACTATTTATTTAACAAACACACAGAAAAAGGATAATAATGCTAAATAATAGAACCTCTCTCTGTGGAGAGAAAAACCTGGGAAAATTTTAGAATCCTTCTGTAGGTAGCCTCTCTCCTCCTCCTCAGAGCTGGGACGGGGTGGGGCCCCCTCCTCCAGGGCCTCCACCTCGGTGGAAAAAGTCCCGATGTGTTCTGATGTTGAAACAGTCCAAAAAAGAAGAAAGGAAAAAAACCGAAGTCCCAGGAAAACAAAAGTTCAACTCTCTGTCTCCCTCCGGAGAAAAGGAAAGCTGAAAGCTGGCTGGAAAGCAAGCAAGCAGGGTGCTTCCTCCCGCTCCTGCCTCTGCTGAACGCAGAGAGAGTTTTACCTGTGCCCTTGAAACATGGAAACAAACTGCTTTGAAAGTTTTGCTCGGTTTTTTGTCTCTCTCCCCTCTCAGGCTCAGTTTAAAGGCATAGAAAAGCACAAAATTAATTTCTGAGCATAGGGCAGCGATATGGGATACAAATCATAAAGTCACCCCAAGACACACATTTGTGTAATCTCTGTTATTGACAGCATAAAGGAGAAACTCTTCAGTTTTCCCAACCTGATCTCCTCCCCCTCTCCCTCTTTGTTAAGGCAATGTGTTTTGTGTTCTCTGCTTCTTAGCCTGTTCCTTAACCTATACATTATACTGCCAGTTCTTACCCTTGCTAAACTAAGCAGAACTGGACCCTCCTAATAAAAAAACATTCTCCTCCATTCAGTTCTTCACTTCTTTAAGCTTTTCACACAGCTTAAATGATGTCTCCGCCACCCCCTCCATCTGTCCCTGACTTGAGATATGTTTTGTGTTCTCTGCTTCTTAGCCTGTTCCTTAACCTATACATTATACTGCCAGTTCTTACCCTTGCTAAACTAAGCAGAACTGGATCCTCCTAATAAAAAAACATTCTCCTCCATTCAGTTCTTCACTTCTTTATGCTTTTCACACAGCTTAAATGATGTCTTCGCCACCCCCTCCATCCATCCCTGACTTGATTTTGTGATTGCAAAATCCTTCGTTTACCCTTTGAGTTGTTTAAAATGTATTGTTTATAGGGAAACACAGAAGACCCAGAACTGAATCATCTCACTGTTCAAATGAGTTAAAAACTAATCAGTAAGCTTATTTTTACAGGTGTTCTCTTGGTGGATTACACTGACAGGTAACAAAAACACTAACTGAGCTGCCTGCAGAGCACAGGTGGAGGCTTCTCAGGAAAAATGATCTGCTCCTCAAGGCTGCTCAATTCTAAACAAACATGTGCCACAGAAGTGTTAACTCCGCTGAAGGAGCTGAGATAACAAATTACAAACCTCAAACTGCAATGTGATCCCACAGTTCTGCTACCTCTAGCTCTTAGGCATTTTACCCCTCCTTTTACAGTATCTTCTTAATTATGATTAATGAATTTCAATGATTACTGCTTTTTTAACAAAACCCAGGTGGTTTCATTTCCCACCTCAAGATGTCACTGTAGCTGGAGATAAAACTGCCCTGCAAGACAGTTCCATATTTCCATACCTTAATAAATTTGAAACTTCAAAAATATGATTCTATTTCTAAATTTCAAGGGTTTATAATGTCAGTTTTGGGGATAATTACAACTCTTCAGGCATCTTCGTAACAAAGCACCATAAATTATCTCAGTTCAAACTTTTAATATATTTTTCTTCCCCTAGGAATTTTCATAAACAGTATTTTGATGATTTGAAGCAACAGTGAGGATGAAAGAGAATTCTACCATGTAGTATTTCCAATAATTCAAAGATGTATAATGTCAATTGCTTATTTATTTATTTTCATATTTATAGCTTGCACCAGTACATTTTATTGCTTTGAAACAGCACATAGCAGCAGGTCAGGATTATTGTGGGTTTACATTCTGTGAGTTTCTAAGTAAATTGTCTGTTTTCTTGTGACTTTGTTGCTTCCCTTACATTTTCTCTGTTGAGTTGATCTAACGCAATAGATACTTTTCTTTCTCAACCTTTGCAAGTAATCAAATTTATCCTTTACTGAAAATTCCAATGAGTTTACTACAAAAAGTTTATTGCTGGAATAGGAAGTTCAAGCCCTTGTTACAAATAATTTAAATACTTCTGCCAAAGAAAACTGGCGTCTTATCCTGAGGTCCCCACTGCTGACTAAACTGAGCTTTAAAAATCAAAACTGGAATCTGAACACAGAAGAACTTTCATTTGTTTAAACACAGTATATAAGAAACATTTTGAAAGCACCAAAGCACTTACTGCTTTTGGACTTTAGACATGTTATGTAGACAAGCTTACATGTGCAATGAAATATGAGTGCTTATAATGGAGGCACCTAAATTTTTAAAATGGAATCATTGGCAAACATTTAACTACTGTGATACCTATTCATCTGATCACTAAAAAGATAAGTTCTACGGGAAAGCTGACAATTTACTTTTGTCTGAAAAACCACTATTTTTTCCCCTCTATAGATCTATTAGTGTCTCTCAAAACACCAGTGCTCTAGCATTAAATGTACTAAATGCTGTGTGTTACCAGAAGGATAAATTTATCCATATTTTTAAAACAGTATTAATGGTGGTGGCATTAATCAAATCAAGTCACTCTCAAAATGTTACATTGTGCATGTTTTGAATACTCTAGGATAAGTATCTGTTGGTCCTGACAATTTTTTTTTGTTATCGGAAAAGGAAGGAAAAATAGCATGACTAGTAAGGACATGGCTGCTCTGACAAGAGCAAAGCCATGAGCAAAAACCATACAATTTTTCTCTAGACTTTTCTAGTTAAAATCCTCCTTAAAAACTTCTAACAACCTTATAGCTTGCTGCTTCTCCTGACAGTCCATAAATACACTAAAATTTGAATAAATACTTTCTCTGGTCCAAAACTTAAGACATTGTGCAGTTATTAGTAAATTATTAACAATTAAAAAAATCTGCAGAAGCCTGTCTTTAGCCTTTATGCTTTCTTTATGTAAGCACTTGTAGAGAGTTTTAAAATTCTTGCTAAAGGGGAAATACAGTGAAGAGACTAACAAGGAGCAGCGAGTCCTCTGGACGTTCTCATCTGGTAAGTGTAATGAATCTTGTGTTCCTACATAATGCAGCCATACTATCACTATGTGCAGAACACCAGTGCAGCTGGATGATAAATATTTTAAACATGACAGCTGACAAAAATGGCGTCTTTATTGAGCACATTTAAGTTACATTCAGTTAAGTTGCCTCCTGCCTCCTACACCAAAAAAAACCCCAAAACAAAGTATGCAGTGGGAATGCTGAGTACCAACTGTTTCATTCTAAGCTGGGCTGCTATTGCAGCATCCTGCCTGCCCCTTCATGTATTTTCTTCAATGCCAAGAAGTGCTCAAGTATTGAACGTTCAAGTCATTAATCATTTTTAGCTTTACCCAGTATGACAAACCATTATATTTGAGTTGTTGCAGTTCTCTCATTGTCCACATCAGTTATGCAGTTTTTAAGATCACTACGATCACAAAGCAAACCACTTCAAGCAGCTTAATGGAGACTGCAGTCAGCACAGACCAGCCAGCAGACTATCACCTCAGTTAAACAGATCCTCACGAAACTCCAGAGATGAAAAAGGCTTATCATGTTTTCAGTTTGCTAACAACACTTTGTTTTCCTTCTCCTTTCAATGAGAAAGGAGTCTCCATGGATTTGTTTAATTTATCTGAAAGGCTGAAAGCAAGTGCTCTGAAAAATATTCACTACTTAATGCTGACAGTTAAATATACCCCAAATACCCCAGTCAAAATCAAAGCTTCCCGTGGCAGTGTGCAAACTGAGTATATATCAAAGCTAGGCTACAAAGTTAGCAATGTGCCAAAAAAAAAAAATTAAATCCTCAAAAAAGTAATTTTATGTATTTTCTGTCTGAATACTCAAAATCCTGAGGCAAAAAATTACTTTTTCCCATTTTGATACCCACAGAATTTTACTGCATTTACAGCATTGCTTAATTGTGCAACCCAGCCTAGCAGCAATTTGTGGAATGCTGTTGAAATCTGGCAGAGTGGCTGTGGCACTGCTTCTCAACACGTGTTCTTCTTTTGGCCACTTCCATTGTTTCTACTTCCATGTGCTATGTTCTGCAGAAATCACTTGTCTTTTTGTTAGGATCTTGGGAGCAGCTGTTACCCAGTAAGAAAGAGTAAACAATCTAAATGTCTAAAAGTGAACTAGTTACCCTGACTCCAGGTAAACCTGCAGAGAGCAGCTGCTTTACCTCACTAAAACCAAAGCGCCACCAAAGGCTACACTGAACTAAGCTGCTTGGGAAGTGCTTCCCTCTTCCTGTGAAGTTCTTCTGGGATGAGTTACCATTCTCTTTACAGCCTCTTGATATGCTACTTCTCTAGAAATACACTGAGGAAGGGATGAAGGCAGCATCAGAGAGAGAGAATAAGTATATATAATATGCAGAAAGATTGCAGAAATGGCCGTAAATAAATGTAATGGGAAAAATTGGAAAAGATACCTGACCATCAGACACCAAGTGTGAGACTACCTATTTATAGCAATAGAGGGAAAATTGCCTTTCAGCTTAGAAAATGAGGGCTGACACATTTAAGAGGGGAGGATTTGATGTAGTTGCTTGTGACAGTGCTGTTGCTAGACTAGATATAAGTGAACCCACAAGTCCATTTTTGCTCTAAATTATCATGTTCTCTTCTAAACCTACTCAATTGTGTCTCAGAGATCAGCTCGTTAACTGAGAAGAGTGGGATGATTCCTGTCCTGGATACAGGCAAAGAGAGATAGATTATTCTATTGAAGTTATATCCTCAAAATATAGATAAAACCTGAATACACATTTGTTCTGTTACTAAATGTTGCATGCTATCCACCATTGAAAACAGTTTAAGAAGATCTCTTACTTCATGTACTATGTCAAGCAGGACATGATTTGTATTACTTTTCAAAAAAGAAAAAATAACTTACATTAAAAATATATTCACTCGTCTTTTTGTGTGAATTCTACAGTTTATGAATCCCTCTGATGGCCTTATACATTCATACTATGCTCTGGTATTCAAAACAAGACTATGTTGGTCCTTTTTCCCATTAGAAATAAACTCTTCAAATGGCTTCAGTCATATATGCATCCTCATGGCAAGCAGAAGCAGTTTTTAAATCTAGTCTGACATCTTAGTTATTGCTTTTAACTTAAGCCATTATATAATCTATAGGTGATACAAAAATTCTAAAGGAAAGCATTCCTTTTTTTTAATATGATTTACAGAACAATGTGAAAAATAACCCCTAAGCTCTATCTAAATAGATTTCAGCTTTTCACAGTGAACTATATAACTCACTATATATTTTCATTTGTGGTTTTTGGATAGCAGAAGATATTGAATTAGGCATCAAACCTTCACATCACTCTTTCAGAATTTGGTGGGTATGTGCTGGACTGAATGGCCAGGAATAATCATAATGTTCCCTTTGGCAAAGTCTGAAAAAGATTCTGAGAGCACTGGGGAAAATTTCTCTAAGAAAATACAAAGCAGACTCAGAATGCCCAAACCGTGCAGCCTTAGTCATAAAGAAAGACTGCAGCTTGTGCAGACACTTAAATCAGCTTTAATTTAGATAAGTAATGGATCGATAGCAATCAAGCCAGTATTAGGATGGATTTCAAATCAGGATAGTTACTCCAATGAAAAACCTGGCATCTCAGTGAGGCCCAACCATCCTGCAGTTTCTGTGAGGCTGAAACTTTGCTGCTGCTTCCTGAACAAGCTACTTTACAACATCAAGCTGCAATCCCTAATGCTGCACATACACTTCCAGCTTTGGTAGAGATGTACCTCAGTAATGCCATCAATCAGAAAACACTGGAAATAGCATTCAGCCAGCAGCATAAGGAAATCTGTTTTAGTCAGGTCCTCCCAAACACTAACACTCTCGTCAGACATGATGACTGGACTGCTTCAGAGCTAGTACTACTAAAAAATATTAAGAAAATAGATACTTTAAAACAGTCATATGCAGCAGAGCTCAGACCCTGTCACTGATATTGTCACATTCGGTAACACTGCTGAACAGGCAATTCTGCTCCTCCATCTGAAACCTGAGCAGGGAGAGCTGGTCCTGTAGTGTGGGGGCTGTCACCACTTCTGCTCCCTGCTGGGACCTCAATAAAAACCTGATGTTTTTAAACCAGTGGAAATAGAAGGCTAGAAGCAGCTTTGAGGTGCTTCAAAATGTCTTCCATGGTAAGACGAATTGATAATTTCACACACTTTGTTCTCTCAGTTTGGCTGCCAACCCAATGGCTGAGCTGTTACAACAGCACTGTTCTTATGTTACAGCCTCAAATGCACTCAAACCTAATTTAAGATCCACCTTTTGCTCTGAAGTTGAAACCACGCTAGCAGTGAAAATGAGGCTGACTGCATCCAAATCTGCACTTACAAAATTAAAGGCAAGATTTCCTTAGCAGAGGATATCTTGGTTGTCAAATTTATAACCACCAGGGATCACACCCTCCCTCAAACCTTCACACTTGACTTTCCTCTCTAATGAAAACAAAGATGGTTGCAATAAGCAACCATGGTTGTATTTTTTAATGCCACCACTTTTTGTGTACGGGAAGTAAAAGGAGAGTTATGACTTCCCTAGGGATAGTGTGTTTCCAGATATATGAAAGAATAAGCAGATGTTGCTTAGCATCTCAAAGCCTTGTCTACAGAGGCACTGTAGATACAGTTAATAAGAGATAAAATTCCTGGCTGTAGACAGCTTCCAGTCAAAACAGATGAAAGGATGGGGAAAAAAAGAAGGAATATTATTCTCTTTTTTAATATATATCTATATATATGTGAAAGCACAGAACTGAGAAAACAGGTCATTTGCCCAGGACTGGAAGGAAAGCCTGTAAATAAGAATTTAAACTGAATACCTCCCAAGTCTCAATCTGGTGTCACAAACCCATTATTTCTCCCAAAACAGCACATTAAAGAAATACCATAAATAACAAAACGAAGTGCAGACCAGGAAGATCATAAATAAAATACCATATAGAAATGTAAGTGTGAACAGTTCTGATTTTATAAAACTTTCTCTTGTGTCCAATTTGGCTGTTTCGCAGAAGCTGGCAAATATATGCTCTTGTACCAAAAAGTCATTGTGAAACAACCCCCCATTTTAATTTCTAATTATCTACCATAATACATTGATCCACGTGTGGACCACAGCCAAAACACTTTTCATGGCTGACACACATGAGAGAATTGAAACACAAGAGAGGAATTCCCTCCTGGATATAAAGGAAAAGGACAAGACTAATAAATACCTAGAGAAGACTCAGGAAAAAGAGTTGAACGTCTATCTGAGAGCTACTTGTAGATGCATTTTTTGTTGCTTATTTTATACTTGTCTCATCCAGAGACAGATGACTATATTGCAGTTAAAAAAATAGTTATACTTCAAAATTCTCCCCTTTCCCATAGTATCTGTATTCTTCTAGCACTTCCATTTGAAGAAGTTTTTTTTAAAACAGAAACTGATTCTTTAAAAAACATCCTGTGGTGGCAAATACATAAATCTCTCATATTGTGCTCAGAGCCTGTCTCTTTAGGATTATTACAGATTAGATTATTATAGAAGGGAAGATTTAAATGTCTTATTTACCTGAACAGCATCATAATACATTTTCTTGCCATCTTCATCTGTCTTGTCTGACATCAGCCATGCCTTGAGCAGATATTCATAAAAGCTATCCCCAAGCCCTCCAATGGAGACATGATCTTAACAGAGAAGAAAGAGATTGAACAGCAATTTCATCTTCAGCCAGGACAATAAAATACAATTACAGTTTGAAACAGTGTATTTAATGATCTATTTCTACATCATCTTTAATAAAGATAAGGCTGGAACCTCAGGAAAAACTTTACTGGTATATACAGAGAATTATTTCTTTTATTGCTATATTATTAATCTAGCTAAAGCACCATAGTTATTTAATATCCACAATGTGCTACAGGAGATCACGGCAAAGAAAAAAGCAATTTATACATGTTAATTCTAATTCATGCAGTCTATTCCATACAAAACCATGTCAAACTAAGTTCTTTTCTTTATTCTAAAAAGGGAAAAAAGTAGGAAGTGCTCTCTGATTTGATAAAGGCTTTCCCTTCTTAATGTGCAGGCATTGGTCTTTTAGTCACTAACTTTTCATTTAAGTCACGTCATTAAAAAATGCTTTTAGCTCCTTACTACAGAGTTGAATTTCATGTTATTTAGTGGTATTTCAAAATGCTGAGCAATAAGTTTAAAAATAATACTACATTTCTGAACATCTGACTGCTCTCAGAACTCAGCAGTGGTTTGGAAGGAAAAAAAAAAAGGACTTCACCACATCTACAGAGGATGGTTCCTGTGATGCTGCTTTATTCTGCCCTATGCTTAGTATGTGAAACGATCTGGTACTACAGATGCTGTGATTATTCAGTTGCACAATTTAGGACATGACTCTGTAAACACTAACACCACACAAGACAGTCATTCGACATCAGTTGCACCACTGATAGGAAATTTAGTGATGCTCTCAGCTGCTTGTACAAGATTGCACCCACTTGCTGTCCAGGAACCTAAAAGATTCTTGGCAAAATTTTTGATGGGTTCTCATGATTTCAGCCTAGATCCCCATAATACATGAAATACTACAACTATACATACATGTGAAGTGTTTTTCTAAGCTCCATTAAGTTAAGAACAGTAGCTAGAGGTTTGGTTTTGAAACTTCGTGCTGCCTGGTAAAATTAAGTGATTTGGCATTTATTGAGTCTTCAGTGAAAATTTTTCAATGTGCTTTACCAGGACTACTCATTTATAACTGTCAATATTACAGCAAAGGAAGGATCTACTAATTCCACTCAAAAAATCCAGGATGGAAATGTCATTACAGAGATCACACAGGAAGTCCCTGAGTCACATCACAAAATTCTGGCTATGAAAAAAGCAAAAAAAAAACCTGCATGGGATGATCCAGACTTATAAAGCGAAATGCAGAAGGTTTAGTGGTACTGAGCTCACACTTCCTGACACCTAACTCTGATCTTAGCTTCAAAGTTATGCCCCTGTTGGTGGAATTCAAAAGAACACAGAGAATTTATTTTTATACTCCTTTGTATCTTCTCTCCCTGGAAGGCCTCCTCGCACCTTCCAGAAAGGTTGCAAAGACATGCAAATGTAGAAGATACATATTTGTCTGTTCAAACTATATTAACAGTGTCCTTTTCCTCCACTAGCCTGTGACATGCAAAAAATAATTTAGTTTTCTGAATGTATCCTTTCCCTTTGCCTACCAAATATATTCTACTACCAAACCTGGGTTTCAAATGGCTTTCTTTTCCCCTCCATCCTCTTTTGAATGAGACATATTGAAATTCTGGGAAGACCACACCATTTTTTAATTAAATGTTCATGATCCAAAAGGAAAAGAGGTTTCTTAAAACAATGAGAACATTTCCTATGATCAAAGGCTGATCTTTGAACAGCAGCATTTAAATGACCTTTACGGTTTCCTAAATAAATTACCATAGAAACCTCTGACATTTGCAAACTAAATAGCACAAGCAGAGTTTCATCAATAATAAGCCCTGTTATTATATACATTATTGCAGTAGACAAATCCAATTGACGCATGCTGCAGCAAATCACTGTCAGTTTACTGTCAAAATAACAAGGGCTAAATGAATTTACAGGAACAATGGCAGACATCCAGCACTGGCCTTCACAGCTACAGCACTTCTGGAGAAGAAATGTACAGAAACCATTCCTCCCTCCCCACTTGATGTTTGAGAGAAAATATTTCTGTCTTGTACCAGTTAAGGGTCTTGGTTGTTTGGTTTGTCCCTTCTGTTGTAATCAGCTGAAAACAGCCTAGAAAAGCAATCCCAAATAACACATCTTTCAAGTCTCACATTCTGATCTTCTCTGTGGGGAAAAAATTAGTTGATCAGTGTTGGTGAATGGAGGCAACTGATATGGAAGAGATGCAACAAGATGGAACTTGTCTCTGCTGCTTCAGCATGCCAGGGATAGACCTGCATCAACATCAGTGCTCATCATTCACAGGCACAGGAAGCTATTTATTTGTCAACACTGCATGCTGTTGGACAGCAAAGCTCATGTACGCTATAAATTTTTCTGTGCGCACCAACAAAAACTGGCATTTCGTGTGAATGAGGAGTGCTTAAGATGCAATTATATTAGAAATATGGAAATAACAGAGGCCATAAGGCAGAGTAAGTGTTTTGACTGCTTTAAAATATATAAGGCAGAGCCACTAACTGCCTCAGCCACTAGAAAGATCTGCTCTCATGAAGCATCAAAAAGCTGCTTCTGTGGTTAACAGAAGCCAAGAAATGAGTTAACTGGACCTGGCTCACAGGTGCTGAGATTGTCTCTAACCAAACCCAGTGCCTATGGCTGTAGGATCAACATTTCCACTGGAAAATGTAAGGAAGAAAATAATAGAAAGACATGGACTTGCATGAATAGGATGGTGGCAGACTGAACCTAAACAGAAAAGTAGAAAAAGCAGTAAAGTCTCTAGAATCATGATCCTGCACACTGTGCAGGCTTTTGACATGGCGATCAGAGAAAGCAATGAACAACGAGAAAAGGCTCAGTCATCAGGAAGGGGCTAAGGAATTCAAGTAATTCAAGTATTTTATATACTTTTCCTTCTAATTTTGGTATCTTTAGTACTGATTCCAAGGGGATTATTGCCATGACACATTTCTGTTTAGTTTTCTTCCTCAGTTGGTGGCATTGAACTTCAACAGACATCACAGCTGGTATTAACTGGAAAGACTTGTCTTACTACTTTTTTTTCCTTCAGTGGAGGCACACAACTCTGAAAATGTGGAATTTGATTCAGACAAGCTGATAATGTTTCCTTACACAGCTAGTTCAGAGAGCACTTTAGCTTTTTGAATAAGAGACTTCTGTAGTCCACAAATTCCTTTCCAAAGTCATACATATTCATACATTTTCCTGCTTCCACAAGCCATACTGAAAGCTCAGAAAAACTGTATTAAAATACAGCAAGTAAGATTATTATTTGTATATTTGTAGTATTTTTTACATTTTATAGAACCTCAGATACAAAGTGAGTTTCTGTATGTTATATAAGTTCTTTATAAATATACACACACACACATATATATATATATATATGTAAAACATGTAACAGTGACTGAAAGAAGTTAACAACTGCAAAGAGCACTTTGATAGACAGGTCATAGTACCAAAGACTTCAGCTACTTACGCTGGCCCCACTGGCCACTGCTGGGATTCAGGTAGTTGGGGTAAAGGCCCTCTGGCTTATCCAGTCGATTTAGAACTTTTCGGATATTCATTACCTAGCGGAAGGTACAAAGCACTGAGCACTGATCCATTTTCCCCACAAAATACAAGAGCGTAAATATGCCTAAAAATAGCCCTCCTGATCTTATTCAACACATACACCCAAACACCTCTGCGCAATCATATCACTATTGAAGAAGCTGGTATCATCATGCAGACAAGTTCCTGAAAACCTCTGGAGTTTCTGTGTCAACTGTCAGCAGTGAAACTACAAAACAGGAGCAAGCTCCAAAGTTCACGACTTGCCATGAAGAGTATCTCCCTTCTCCACAGGATACTGAAATTCACTGAGGCTATTTGCCTTAACTAAGCTCAGCTGCGTCAGCATTATATTCCTTGTATACCTAAATCAGAATTGCTATTAAGCTTAATAACAATAATTTTAAATAATAATTTAAAAATATTAAGTTTATCACCTAGTGCAGGTGTGGAAGTGAACTGTAAAGGAATTTTGCCTGGAAAGGAGAGCATGGCTGGAACTGACTGAGCTTTATACAACCAGCTAGCCCAGCAGCAGGGACCCAGGCAGCCCTGAGCACTCTGCCGGCACTGCTAAGGAGCTCACTACAAATGAGATGCCTGGGGAAACAACTACAGTCCAGATGCTCAGCAGCTGGAGCCATCCAGCAGCACAATCCACTGCAGAGCACATGAAATGAGTTATACTGAATTTTAGAATTCACAGAAAAAGCAAATGTAGCAACTTGGGAGAATGAGGATCCTGAGTACTGCGGGCCAGAAATTGTAACAAAAGGGTACTGACAGCTTCATTATAAACCCAAGTGCCTAGAGACCCAGTGAAGTAGCTACTGAAAGAGAAGATAAATTAACTTATTCCAAGCTGCAGGAGGATTTCTGTTGTGGCACACAAACTGCCTCTTGCATCTTGACACTACTCATTGCCCAAATGCAGGCTGCAACGAGTCCTAGACCTCAATTAATAAGTTTTTCTATGAATACTTCCAGGCAAAGCTTATTCCAGTGCTTCGTCTTCTTTATCAAGTGTACCAGCCCTGGAATGGTTTGCCTTAGAGGTCTTTGGAATTGCAATCTCTTGGGGGTTTTAAGAACAGCTTACATAAACAGATTTTCAGCAACTTGCAGCTAGAGTATGATGCTAGAGCACGTGTAGGAGAACCATGGGCTAGGATTTTTAAGATACACACTTTCATTGTCTCATAGTAGAACAGATGTTATGCATTAAATTACCATAAAAGTCAAAAGAAAATTAACTTATATTGTCAATTTGTTTCTGGCTATTCCTCAGTGCTGCCACCCCCTCCCCATCCACTCCCCCTCCTCAGTTCAAATTTAAGAGAAACTGTCCTTAAATTTACCCCTAAATACATGAAAATTGATAGGAGTTTGCTTCACAAAATTTATTCCAATGCTGACAATGCTACTCCTGCAAAGCCACTCAGTCCTTTCCTAATAATAATTTTAGATGTGACTATTGCTTTTAGACCTACTGCTAAACATTTGGAGTCTCATCAATAATTAGATTAATAAGTTGATAATATCAACTTAATAATAAATAAGTTGATACAATGGGGCAGCTGCAGTAAGAATACAAAATCAAAACAAGTCTAAGTTTTAATTAGGAAATAAAAAGAAGATAAATGCTAAAGTGTAGTATGAAGAACGGGACTTGCTGGCTACTAGTACATCAAAAAGCAATGCAAAATTGTTTAGGTGGGAATTGAGGGAAGGAGGAGTTCTTTCCATGGCTCATGTAAATAGAAAGTATCCAGAAGACAATGTTATCAAATTTTGGAAGAGTTAGTATGCATAACAACGGTTTTGTCTAAGCATGTGACTTTTTTTCCTTCCCCAAAGAGAATTCAAAGTATATTTCTGATAGGTCAGTGCAACGGAAGGGCTTTCTAACCTCACTGACAGAATTGATATTATACAGCAGTATGAAGAATAAACTTGTTGAAATCATCATGGTGCTTTGCTTTCTCTAGACATCAGTTATTGTCCTGAATATAATGTCAGGTTTTGCTTACATCCCATTAAGTAAAGAACTGAAGAAAGCTCTACAGTCTGATTGTTTCATGTGATACTAATTTAGAACATAAACAGAAATTAAATGTTTTATGGGGCCATATAGAAGAATATACATCAGAATAATTTCGGAGGAGATTTTTGACTTTTTAATACAAAAACATGCCAAGGTGATTACAGAAAATGTGACAAATGCTTACAACTGAGGAAAATCCAAATCTTTCCCCATTCATATTATGAATATGCGATTTTCTTTTACAACATGATTTTGACAGAGCAGTCTAACCTTTTCAGCAAAGACAGGGTTTCCAGACAGGTGGCTCAAATGTACAAACTCCAGATGCAAAGTCCCAAATTCTGCCAAAATGCTGCTCCCGCCAGAGGCCCACGGCCAATTTCGACCGATTCCACTAAAACGGGGCGAAGAGAAAGACAGAAAATAATCATGAGCATCTATAAGGCAATGCTAATGAAATGTAATAGGCAGTAGCTATACCATTATCATGAGAAGATAATTAATCTACAATGTACTTTATATACATGTAAGGAACCATGCTTCAGCAGCCTTCCATGATTTCACCACAGGACCTTGAATTACGTCAGTCCAGCTCTGCTTAGGCTGTAAAGCTGCTTCTTGCAACAACACAAGTCTTTTAGCTCACAAATGTCTCCAATTCACTTATCACTGTATCATTTCATTGCAGAATATCATGTTTAAAGACACGACGAAAAACCACTGACTATGAGAAAACATTCTCATACTTTGCTTGTTTTCCCCTGTACTTAACACAGCACTCTCCAATTCTAACTCTAATTTCTACAGTGTAACTGTTTATTAACTTAAAATAATGCATATCTACAGAAGAGGCTTTGAGTTACAAGTACTGCATGCAGCATATCCTTCCTAATACATGAGAATTTAATAGGGTAGGATAAGTATGTATTGTCTGTCTGGGCACTCTTACCAGGATGAGTAACTTCAGTTTTAATTACGACCTAAAGATACTTCACAGCAAAATTAATCTTAGGATTTGTGTTGAGAATAGAGAAAAGCACATTTATTGCAAAATCCCCACTAGAAACTAATGCTAGTTGAGACTCGGGACCACAAGTCTACTAAAGTTTCATTACAAAAAGGTGGCTTTGTTTTTCCCCTTGAAATTTCCAGCAGCAATATTCAGAAAAAAACCCTGAAATTAAAGAAAAGCCAGCCAATATTCCAGAGCATCTAGGGGAATAATGACATATTGGATGGGAATATTATTAGGATAAGTATTACATATAAATACACTTATTAGGTACGGAATGTATTCCTCATTTCCAAGTTGTAAACAGCATTAAACACAAATGCATCCATATATAAATAAAATTTTAATTTTACTTTTACACATAAGCAGCCACTACAGTCATCAATTAGCAGTTGATAATAGGGCATTCTTCCTGAGTTAACATGTGACTCAAAAAACCCAAAACCAGCAAAAAACCCAAAAAATCATGATGGAAGTTCTCAGATATGTTAAGAGCTCATCTTCAAAAGATCATCTATAACTGAAGTTTAACCAATACAGGGAAATTAAGACTCCATTAAATCAATTTCCCCATTAACTATATTAACACAGTATTCTGAGACTTCTGCCAGACACACACAATAAAACCAAGTCATTAAACTTTAAAAGCAGAGAAAAGGCATAGAGAGCACAAAGGAAAGAGATCTGATGAGGCTCCCCTGGTTGACCGTAAAGGAGCAAGAGGCTGGGACACACGGAAGTCCTCTGATGTAAATAATTGCCCAAAAAGTGTTTCTAATCTTCATAGCTGCAGACCAAAATCAATGACACAATGAAATCAGGGTACTGCAAAGATGCACACAATCCCAATTTGATATGGTACTTGTGTGACTGAAACAGAACACAAGTTTCATGGGATCTTAGTATCTAATTTTAAGAGCTGTATTACAAAGATTAGTATACTTTTTACATAATGAAGAGAAACCCCACACCTGTTTTACAAGTCTGCACTTCAATCTACTGTGGCTTGGAATTTTTTTGAACGGTAACATGAAAGCATCAGATATTACAGAAAATAGGATCAAGGCGAGTACTGCAGACAACATGTCTGGAAGCCTCTTCTGTACAGTCTGAAGAACTTACAGACTGGTTATTCACCCAAGAACAGACCCCATCTCTGGTACACACCACCTCAAGTTCTAACTGCTGACTTCTAGATGAAAACATCTTGTTTCCAAATAACTCAGATTAAAAGAGCTGACACATAAAGCTCGCAGTAAGAAAAAAAAAACCCTCGGAATTTTGAAAAGTTACCATGTTATGGTGCAAATGGAAAAAGCACACATGCTTTTTTCTATCAAGTTTCTCAATCAATCTCAAAGTGAAAACATCGAGCTGTTCCTGCAGCAAGGCATCAACCAAAATTGACAGAAAATATAATAGAGTCCCTACTTGCACCCCACCCCAGTGTCTGCTGATATCAATACAACCTGCCAGAACACTTTGATGTAGTGTGTTTTGTTAACAAGGAGAATTTCCAGACACAGCTGTCAAAAGGATTTCTGCATGCAGCAATGTGTTTTGCCATGAGTGGAAGATTCTTCTTGTTTAAGATGGTTTGAAAATTACAAACTTGCATTCTTTACTCTTAATGTAAAAAAAAGTAGAAATAAACATCTGTGTTACATCTTACGTACTATTTAATGTAGCTTTCATTTTTTTCAGTTGGCTCAGCTGGTTAGAAAAATAAGGCATCAACATATTTCTGGTAAATCTGCAAAATAACAAGTTTATGTGTTGGTTTAGTGTTAGACATGAGCCCTGTCAAAACTGACAAGCTCATTCAGTAAGTGGTAGAACCCAGGATTTGCACTTCAGTCCCTCAACTATTTTTCATGCAACCTTCACCTGCGGATGTCTGGTATTCTCTCATATCATAGAATGGTTTGGGTTGGAAGGCACAGCAAAAATCATCTGGTTCCAACCTCCCTGCCACAGGCAAGGACACCTTTCACTAGACGAAGTTGCTCAAAGCCCTGTCCCACCTGGCCTTGACTGCTTCATGTCACAGCTTCTCTGGGCAACTGATTCCAGTGTCTGCCCACTCTCACATTAAAAAATTTCCTCTCAGTATCTAATCTGAACCTAATCTCTTTCAGTTTAAAGCCATTCCCCCATGTCCTATTACTAACTGCCCTTTTCAAAAGTCCCCCTCAGCTCTCTTGCAGACTCCTTTAGGTACGGGAAGGCTACTGTGAGGTCTCTCCAAAGACTTCTCCACGTTGAACAGCCCAATTCTCTCAGCCTGTCTTCATTGGATGGGTGCTCCGGCCCTCTGATCATCTTCATAGCATATCTTTCATCTTTGGGAGCAACAGAACAGGTAAGTTTTCCATATTCCCTCACACTGATTGGAACACTCACAGTAGTGCTTCTGATTCCATTTACTCCATCCTTATTTTAAGATGATAGTCCAGTGTGCACTATGCAGACAGTCAGCTCCTCAAGAGACATTACTAGAGACCAGGAAATACTCAACAGAGCTTTCAGCATACAGAATGTGAGAGATTTCACACTCGGATCATTTGACTTTTGTTTAACAGTATCTTGGCTTAAAAAAATCCCAAGGAAATGAAAAGGGTGCTCTTTTTTCAGCCCTGCCCTCCCCACCATCCAAATCCTAAATATTGTATACTTTTAAACAGAATAGAACTTTAAAAAGAGAGGACCTGAACAGAACAAAGTAAATGGAAAACAACATCTTTGTCAGGGATTATAACCAATAAGTACATTTATAAATTACTTGAGGTGCCCTAGAAAATAACATGCAATAAATTAACAGCTCAGTAAATCTTAATAACTAAGCATAGTAAAATACTGATTTCTGCCCATGCATGAGACAACATAACCAGTGCTCCCAACCCAGACATTTTTCAAGCTCTTCACCATTACTGTTACTAGGGTGAGCAGAAACTTCTGAAAAGTTACAAAAAGCAATGCTAAGTACCTATTTACTCTTCAGCCGTAACGTCAACGCTGGGTATCTCATTACTCTTCGGTTATGAAGTTATGCACTGGCTTCCTGAAGCCTTGAGATGCAAACATGAGTCTTTGGTGAAAGGTTTTATTTCTACTCTTAAGTTTTAGCAAACCTATGTGATGTTGCAAGTTCCTACATGGTTTTTTTTCTGGGGATGACCACTACTTAAGTCAAGAAACTACAGCAGCAATCTGAACCCAAAGAATGATCAGGGCAACTGGAGGATCCTCAAAGGGTGGTTTATGACTCTGTGCCAAACTTATGTGCAGATCACTCCTCCCAATCAAAGCAAAACCTGTAAAGCACTGAAAACTTTTTGCATCTTATTTTTACTCAGTTTAATAGTTTAATGTCAGAAGTGTCTTGTAAGCTCACAAATGCACTTTTCTGAAGGAGATGGAGGACAGCAAAGGGGGCCAGGTATGATACTCTTTATATTAGTTGCACTCCTTTATCTTGTTTTCTTTTTGTAATTTACTTTGCCCCCGATTTTTTCAATTTTTCTTATGTTGATACTCACTACAACCTGTACTAAGTTTCAGTCATCTACTGACACCAGAGTTAGAAACAAAACTCCTACTATACACTTCAGGAAGGAAAGGGGGAAGGAGACACACTACTCAAACTACTTTGAAGATCCAGATGAGTACTAAAATAATTTCAGTTTACAGGGCACGATTTTAACCTATCTCAAATCACTGTGTCTAAAATTGTTTATTTTACACTGCATAAAACACACACAAAATTTCTGTAACATACTCATAGAACTTTAGGACTTATAACTGGTAGTATGTAAGTAAGACAAATTTGAAGTGAGGATCTGGATCAGAGAAGCAGGATCAGCACTGGTTTATAATATTTCTCACTGATTTTATAAATTTTGTTTCTGGACACTGAGTGCCACAGAATCTGAAAACCAGTGTTTGTAATTCTGCTGTCATTCATTCTTGGGAAACATGAGCCTGAATGACCTGGGCTGCTGGTAACTCAACTCAGTATTTTTCCAGCAGGCCATTGTAGGTCCATCTGTACATAAGAACAGAAAGTACAAGATCACTAAGTCTTTTAACATGTACAGAGTGTACCAAGAGAGGGAACCACAGAGGAAGTATTCAAAGGTTGCTTTTTTAAAAATTACTGCAATTCAGAGGCACAACAATATTTAAAAGAGTTTTAAAAAATTACACTATATCCCCAATATATATAAAACAGCAGAAAATTTTCAACTGAAAGGAAAAGCAAATCCTCAGGGAAACTGCACAAATACTTCAAAGGGTCAAAACACTTATCAAAATTCTTGTCATCAGTGAGCAGAACTGTTTGTCTCTGCAGACAACTTATTATACCCCAACCTTTCCTGGAGGATTGCCAGGACAGCAATCTGGAGGCAGAGCAAGAAGTCAGAATTTCAATATTTAATGCAAAATGCACCAGCACAGCAGAATAGTCAGTATCCTCCTGCAGACTTAGCCAGTAAAAAGGTGAAAGGCCAGAATAAAAGAGACCCAGCAGCAACAATGTGAAGTGTCCAAGTATTGTTGTTGAGAGAGGTTTTAGAATTAAATATGAAAATAACTCCCAACAGCCCCTTTGGACTTTACTAATGTTGATTTTTTTCTGTAAGAAACTACCCTATGATTGTAGGTGAAAATGCAAAATGCTATGAGAGAGAAATGAGAAGATGGCACTGAGAAGGGTCCATTGAAATTCACCAGAGCTGGAGCATGCAGGTTGTGCCTCCTACTACCAGCAACGCTGAGGGGCGAAGGAGGATCTGCCTGTAAAATACAGCTTGTGACTGGAATTGGTTAGGCTCAATCCTGTTTTAAGAGGATTTCTGCAGGAGCAGAGTGCTGCCCAGCCCAGTCTGCAGAATCTGGCTTATGTCACCCCACACCACCAGCTGCCCCTCAGACATCCAGGAGAGAGAGGAACCTTCCCAAATGGAGGTTGAGAAATAGGCAGAGAGTGTTGCACTGGACACACAAACTTTCCTGCAGCCTTCCCCTCCCAGCACCCCAGGATGCACTTAATGTTTCTCCTTGAGTCTCAACCCCCAAGCAAACGTGCCTTGAAAACTGAAGTAATGTGGAATTATCAAGGTTTTCCTGTCAAAGAAAACCACAAATTATCACCCGCTTTTTTCCCCAAAAGAAGTCTGTGGTCCCCAGACAATTTTGGAAGCATAGTATGATTGCTTTTCCATGTTTTAGTCTTAAAATTATGACCACATGCCGCTTGGCTGCACAGATGAAATCCCACACTGTAATTCAGCAGACAGACGCTGTGGGTCAGCTACAGGTCTGACCACGAGAGAAGGTGGGGAAATGTGAGAGCACTGCAACTCCACCAAAGGTACTCACAGAAATTAATCTCTTTGGGGCTTCCCTGATAATCAGTACAGGGAGATAACAGAATTAAATCACTTCACAGAGGAGATTAAACTGAAGATGGAGTCTTTCCTGTTAGAGAGTAAACCCAGGGAGACCAGTCTCCTACAGTTACCCCTTGCCAAGTGCCCAAACCTCAAAATTTCAATTAGCTTCACAGGTACCAGATGGGATTTTTAACTCTCTACAGGCTAATACACATAACAAAAGGGAGGACAGGAGATAAACACTCTGTAATGTTATATTTTAAAATCTTTAATTACATAAATAAGTTTTTTCCTAGCTCACAATTTATCTTTAATGATTTTTTTAGGAACTAGATAATTTTTAAGGCCTGTTCCAATCCAAACCATTCTATGATTCTGTATTTCAATCCAGTAAGAACAATCTCCAAGGGCACAATCCATTTTGGCAGAATTGCTCATTATTCCCATGTCTTCATTTTATAAAAAGTCAGTATGAATACATAGTGTCCAGTCACAGCATTTCTAATGAAGTGTTTATATATTGCAAAAGACTTCAGTCTATTTCTTTTCTGTCACTACCAGTCTTTCATAATATTTTAATTTAATTAAATCAACTAAGTCTCCTTAGAACAAATGAAGAGAGGTCAGTAAGCCATCAGGTTTTTCATTGACATACTCAGTATCTATTTGTGATTTTAAACAAAATATATTTAAAAGATGAAGTTGCTATAGAGCCATAGATGACACAAAATACATAAAAATGCTAAATAAAACTTAATTGCTTTCGGAACTTCCTAGGCAAATGATTCAACTCAAACCCCACAATTAATATGTTCTAAATATACAAACACACTTAACAAAAAAATAAGCAAATACTGGGGAAAAAATACTTTATGGATACTACAGTGGTATCCTCTGGGAGAGTACTCTAGGATAACCCTGCTTGAGCAGGAAGGTTGGGCCAGATGAACCACTCTGGTCCCTTCCAACCTGATCCATCCTATGATATGTGATCACCTAGCAAAGGGAGACAAATGGCAGCCAAAAGGATGATTCTGAGAGGCCATTTTCATAGAGTATCTAATGTTTCATGCATTATTTAGGATTGCCACATCTGAGAATACTTTCATAAGAATAATTTTTTGGATTGCCCTGAATGGAACCATTTGTCAATGTGTCACAAAAAAAAAAAAAAATGAAGAGTGGCTTTTTCTCTTCCCAGAAACCAATGATGACCATTAGACACACATTCCTTCCTAACAACTTGCTGAGAGGCTAAATCCAATTTTACAGACCACACTGGGGGAATTAAAGGATGATTTGCTGTTAATACTTTTTAGAAGAGATTCCCTTCAAACTCCTATGCTGTATCTTTCTCCTTTTAGTACTGCAGCTAAGAATGCTAATAAATTATGCTGTATGATTTGATTTATTAAGAAGCTGTTAAGAAAATTCTTAATTAGAGGTTCGTATTTTAAAGCAAAATTAAAAAACAAACCCAACTATGGAACACACAGGCAATGCTTGCTAAAGTTTCAACTGCTCTATTTGATAAATTACATGCTCTAAAGATTTTTTTTTTTTTTTAATTTACTTCTTTCTCCCCCACCACCAAAAGTACAATATATAGGATCTTGGTTTAAGGACTTGTTTTGACAAGCACTGAAACTGATGATTTATTTAATGCTTCAAAAATATTTAATGTGTTTTTGTTTTCCCCATAACTGGAAAATCATCCTTACACTTGTTTGAGAGCAGAAAGAAAGGTACAGAAATCCCATGTTTGCACACACCACTGGCACTCAAGTCTTCCACCAAGTCTTGGGGTGGGAGCCACCAAGGCAGGGTCAAACTGAGGAATCTGTGACAGGACTTGCACAGTAACTGCGTATTTCTAGACCCAGTAGCAAGTGTGAATATCTTCTTATCCAACTTCCAGTAAAGGACAATTAACTTTTTGCAGGCTTAAGTGGTCCCAGAATCACCCAAGGCATCCAGACTCCTGCTGGAGCTCTGACTTTTCCACGGTATCCCTTCTCTGAGAGAGGAAAATGATTACAATTACAATCTGGTCAAGCACCTCTCATTCACTGTCTCGACAGCTGGAGACAGCTGAAAAAGAAACTGAAAATCAGCTAGCAAGCCTACAGGGTAGTTTTTGACATCTGTTTTATTCCTCATTTTAAGAAGGATCATGTAGGCAAATTTTTACAGCTGGTTAGTTTTTCAGCTGTGACAATAAATGTGTTAACTACTGCCCTTGCCTAACCACTGCCCAGCTGGCAGCTTCCTGCTCAGCCAAGCTGCCCTCTCTGAAGACTGGCTGATATTAGCCATTACCTGGCGAGGTGATCTCTAGGGATGCTGATGCAGCAGGAGGAGGCAGACACTGAATTAGTGACATCAGCAAGACCAGGAAGAATACTAACACAAGTGGTTACTCAATTTTATGGGATGACAGGAAATAAAAAAATTTCTACATATGTCCGCAACGTCACACAAAACATGAACGTTTTTTACTGCAACGAGTGAGATAATGAAGAGGTATAGCCTCAAAAGCTATTTAGTTTGAGAACATTAATTCTGTCTATTTTTCTATTCATATAAAGTTATCATTAATAGATGCTGATCTCCTGGCCACTTCAGCTATGTCAGTGCAGGAGATGCACACATTCATACTGGAGACACATGCACATCATCATCTGTCTGGAAATGAGAGTAGAAAAATCAGATTGCTGTGGCTAACTGTTCATCATTTGAGAAACTACCAGCACAGCCCCAAAAAGATGCTAACATGAAACTGATTTTAAAACAAGATCCCTGCTTTTCTCCATGAAGTTCATCAGGTCCTTCAAAGGCAATGTTTGTTACATTTTTCAAGAAAAAAAGCTACCCTCCTCCCAGCATTTTTGCCTTTTATCTTTATAAGGAAACATACCCAGAGACCTCTAGAGCTGCCCTAGAATGGTCACCGGCTCTTTACTGTATTTTCAGGCAAAAGGGTAAAATGTTCAAATGTTATCCAGTGGACTGATCTTCACCAAGGTGACGACTCAACAGTCAATTTCTCTTGAAACTGGACAGAACAGAGACTGAAGAGCACTATTAATGTAAAAGCAGAAAGTGAGGAGGTACACGGAGTACAGAATTTCCAGTACCAGCCTGTGCTATGGCCTCTGCCAGGACAGTTCCCCACCTCCCAGAAGGACCAGTCAGCCGTGGAAGACACAGGGGAGGCAAGAGAGTTCTGTCTGCTCCATGTCCAAGTCATTCTACATGAAAGCCCACTAAATATTCTCCATGGTGAAATGTATCTGCTCTTGATTAGGTCAGAGTAGTGATGGCTCCCGGGGAACACTGAAGTGAGAGAACATTACAGTGAATGGAAACAGCAGACAGGGAGCAGGAGGAGCCAAGACCCAGATGGAGACCAAAATGCCAGAGAGAACCAAGATGAAGAGGAAACAATCTCATCTGCCTCTGGAGAGCAGCAGAGAATAAGCAGAGGCCAGTGAAATTGCCTGTGGGAAGACCATGCTTTACTGTATGCATTGAAGTCTGACAGCTGCTGAGAGTAAAAATAAATCACCTCCTCCATGGGCTCCAAAAGCCACCAGACACCATCGTATACTTCTTTTGTAGTCTGATACATGGTTTTTGGACATCTGGATCTAGTGATACTGTGTCTATTGATGTTTAAAATAATCAGAGTATCTTATTTTTACAAAACAGTTCATTCAGACTGTTGGGCTGCTTTGTTTACATCAAATTCCTGTAACATTTCTCTGTGGAAAAAGACTGAATTTCTTTAGGATTTTATAGGCAGGGTTTGTACAACCCTTTCCTTATGGCTGTCTGCCCTGTGACACTTCTCACATTACCAGTGCTCTAAAGGGGCATCAAAGCTTGTGGAACTGGCTCTGTGGCAAACCAACAGAGGACTAAGCTTACATCTACATGCCCACATGGAGGAGTATGAGAAAGGGAGAGACAATTAGTAGTCAGGCATTACATGATCTGAAATATCACTACGACACATGTCAAGTGTTTAGAGGCAATTTTCAGTATCACCATCTAAAACTGTACTAAAACTGTACTTGTTATAGTTATTTCTGATAAATAGATCAGAACTGTTATTTCTGATAAAAGTTATCTGAGCACAGCACAGACCTACATGTCTCCCACAACACACTAATGAATAAACGAAACAATTCATGCTTCCAATTACTTTATATACTAAGGTTTAATTAATCAATTCCAAAGGCTAAAAAAGCAAGAGGGAATAGAACACAACAGAGCAACACTAGAGATAATAAGTACTAGCATGGACTACTTTTAATCAGGTCCCCAGAGAGAAGTGAAAATACAGGAAATAAAAGTAATGAATGGAGTTTCACAGTTCTGCCATCCATGTGATAAGTTAAGACAGAATAAAATAAGGTGGTATTAGAATGAAATTCCCTGCTGTAGCAAGTGGTGTAGCTCAGTGTTACTGACAGTCAAAAACCTTACAAAGCCAAACCCAAAGGAAAAAAAACATCCTAAGCAAAGCAAGAAAAAACTAACTTCTGCTTCTCAGAAGCAGATTCACTGGGCAGGAAGATAATTAAGAATTTCGAAGAGTCTATGAGAAACACCATTTATCTCTGCTTTTGTCCTCTCTACCAAGCCTTATAACACTAAAAGACAAACTAACTGCTTAATTATAAAGCTTATTTCAGAACTTCACATCTCACATTAAGACTGCTTGCTGCCTTAAAACCACTGTAGCCATGGCATTTGGCACTCTTGATATACTTTAGTCAGTACATCCCTCTGTAAGACTCTGCTCCCTGTTCTGTATCACTTTTCCAGCATTCAACTTCTAGGTTATCCTTTCTTTTCTCCTGAGGATTTGCTATAAAACCTCTCACCTGATCAGTTCATTAACTTCTGACTTCAGTTAGTTTCTATCCCACATCAGAATTCCTTTACTAGTAACTGATGTTCAAGTTTCACTAAATTGTTCTTTTGCTATATCAATTGCATTGCCCAAGTGCAAAGAAATGTCATTAACTTCCTTTGTCTGTAAAATAATTTGTTATGAGGATGAGTGTTGAGCAGTTTGCATTTGGAGGTGACTAGGTAACAGAAATAGGGTGGAGGATTGGTGTTAAAACCCAGAAACTCCCCCTTTCTTCTTTTTTCTTCTCAAATGTTTGTTGGGCCTTTTTTTTTGGCTGCTCTCTTCTTTTCTGGCTCCACAACTCTCCTCTTGCTCTCCTAGTCAACCTCCTTGTTATGAAATATCCTTTCTTTTACTGACAGTCACTAGAGATCAAGCTGTCTCCACACATCCTCAAATGGAAGGCAGAGACGTGTCTGATGGAGATCCTGCAACAGCGGTCCCCTCCAGTTCAGGCTAAGGACACTCATAACCCAATCAAGGGTATCACTGTACTGAAACATTGTGAAAACAATGCTTTCTCTATCAGAAGGGCTGTAGTTAGTTTTTTAAAAAAAACCCACTGATGATCTTCTGGACAGGACAAAATCCCAGTATTTGGTCTTTTCAGTCTGATGAGGACTTAAAAGGACAGGTAAAGATTCAAAGCACCAAAGCATAGATGGCAAGTGACAGCTATATGTAATTTCTCTGCCACTAATTTCCACTTTCCCACTTTCTGGTACTAATTTTTAAGTACCCAAAATAATATAATCTCAATCTCAGTCATTTTAAATATATCTGTATCATTGTTGTCTATACAGTTCATATGCATTCCTTATCATCAGGTAGTAAATCTAAAAAGTGGATTTAATCTTTTGCTTCTCTGAACTCAATTAGCTCGTATTAGCTTCTCATGTCATGAAAATATTTTATGTGGGTTCACAGTCATTCAGGTTAAAAAGTCTTTCAAAGGATCTAGTCACATTTATTGTGCTTGATGCCGCCTGTGGAGCCATTAAATGCTTGAATCATAGAATCAAAATCATTACACTAACTGCATGACTCCGTTATTAAAAATAATGGGCTGACAAGTTGCAAAGGTCTGTTTCAAGCCGCTTTGTAGCTACCAGTCATTGCAAGGAGCCTACGTCAAAGGCTTGCTGACTGACAGTCAATTATTTCTCCTTCTAATACAGCTGCTGGATCAACAGTGGTTTCAGATACTGGACAGCTTGTCACAGGACTTGCAGCTGTGATATTCATCGGATATTAACATTAACTTAACAAATGCTGTAAATTACACTTGCATATGCATTTGCGGATATGTGTATCAATCTAAACATGTACAATACAGAGACACCACTGTTGTTGAGGGAAACCTCTCTTCAGTATCTGCTGTCACAGATGCTGTGACAGCTGTATGAAACTCTTCTGAAATGGCATTCTGGTTCACTGAAAGGGACAGCTTCCCCAGATTAAAAAAACTGAAGTAGTCTTTTTCAGACTAGTGTTTTGAAAGACATAATCTGTTTTGACAAATGCTTTAAGAAAAGTATAAATGTCCTCTTCTTCCAGTCTGCTTCAATCTTCTTGTTTCTCTTTACCCACACATTGCTGTGTCATATAAATCCATTTGTTCTGGGATCAGATAAACATTTGTTTTTCTCAGTGCCAGTCACTAAGGCCTTGATCCTTACTCATAGCCAACAGAAAGACCAGTGGTCGCTGTAACAGGCACTGATCAAGCATTAAAATCCTGTAGCTGTCATTAAAACTGTTGCAGAGACAGTAAGTTAATACGAATGCAGGGAATCCCTGCAGCCAGACCGAAATACCAGTATCACTGTATAAATCCTTCCCATTAATGCCATTCAGATTTGGGGACTGAGAGCTGGTTCTCTTTCTAAAAATCAGTAATACAATGTAAAAAAAACTTTCTTTTCCCAGCAAATGACACATTTGCTTATGCAGTTTTGTCCTTGAATGCCTACTAACCATATAAAAATAAAATTGAAGTCAATACTTTTAGGAAGTACTTACATGCAATTTACATCCTTTTCCCCAACTTTATACATTTATAGAAAATACATTTTTTCAGTATAATCCAGGCAATTTAACAATAAAGAGCCATCCCTATTTTTCTCAAATGACATTCGTTTCAGGCACATCACTAGGCTAGAGGAAGTTATACATGGTATTTATCAGGTTCTGAATCCGAATGTTATTTTTTTGCTCCATGTTTAATAAACACTAAATTTTATTTTATTGGATCACGTTTATAAGTGAATCAAGACCATCACTGTTCATATCTTCACAGAAAATCAACCAATGGCTAAAATATGATCAAATTCATTAATTAAGGTATGATCAAGAAAATTTTCTACTGTATAGCAGGCAAATGAAAAAAAAAGCCACAAACAAACCAACAAAACCCATATAAATCTAATACACACCTGATTTTCACCTGAGGAAATAACCCTATTCAATTTTTCCTGTGATAAGAGTTTCTATTATCAGTTATTCAACTGTGTTCCACCTAACCCTGAACTTCATCAGTAGTCTACTTATTATTACTTCAAGCAACAAATACCTTTACACAGCTGCTGCTCATCTTATAGATGAGCTACTTACAAGAAACCAATGATGCTGACTATCTCAGTTGACAAGGCACATCTTAATTCTCACATATGTACTAAAAATTCTGTACCAGGATGATCTGAATACACCATAAAGAAAAGACGAAGAAATTAAAAAGGACAAACATTACCTCAAAAACTCAGGAAAGCCAGATTAGTCAAGACTTGTATTTTTAAAGAAAAATTAATCTTGTTTCATAACCTTTTTGCAGTATTAAATTACAATATTATTTCACTACAGTAAATATCCTGAAGAAGGAAAAGAGTTTTCCATCCAATTACTTAACAATCCAATAGAGCTGAAAAAGGCTGAAAGATGTTTGATACCCTGGTAGAGCAGAAAATGAGAAGTACCAAACATTTTTCTAAAAGTACTTAAAAATGCAATCACAATCCATGCACTACTACTCATGGCCACATTTAAGATATTCCTTGGAGGATTTTGTAAACCAGATTATCAGATAATAAAGGACCTGGCATCAAGTAGTCAAACAAGCTTTTCTTAACAGTAGTGGGATTTTAATCAATACAATGAAAATAATATAATAAAGGATGAAGTGAAATAAGCATGAAGAGATTACTATTTAAAGTAATAGAACAACAAAAATGCTCAGAAAAAAACCCCACACTTCTGGAACCCTGCTGGAGACAATATGTGTACTTTTTGTTCCTGCACACCATGTTTCACCAATCACCTTGAAAAAGCTTCTGCATATTAACAACATACAGAGGGAAAGTAAATTGCTATTTTTCTTTTATAAATTATCAATGAGAACAATGATGATACAGTTTCATAAAGCATTTAATAAAATTGTGTTTCTGTCCCAATTCCAGCAAAACAGCAAAACATTTGGTCAAAGGTTTTAAATGTTTTTTGTAATCTCTCACTGCTCTTGATGGCTTTAGTGAAAGAATCAGTATTTTAAGGGGTTTTTTTTTTCCCCCTGCCCTTTTTTTCCTTTTTTCCTTTCTGTATTTCTAGCGGTAGACTGGAATATTATGCCATGGAATATCTTGCAAGAACTGTCATGAAAGAAGTACCATATTTGTTTTTCCAGTACAAAGAAGATCACGTCTGGAATGCAATATATTCTGGATAAATATGGCATATTGTTTAGTCTTTTTGACACTTCTGAAAGATAATGTCACTCAAAAAAAGTACTTTTGGTAATGCGCACAATTGTCTTCAGTACCAGAGAGACCTTGAACTCAAAAGCCACCAAAATAAACTACCTTTAGGTCTATTATGAGTAACTTCTTGACTCATTATATTACATATTTGGGAGTATGAGAGCAACACACCGGCCCAAGTCAAAGTGATCAGAGTAAATAAAAAAACTGAGATGACTCCCCTTTCTCACTCCTGCCTCTTTCAGGAAGGCAGATTCCCAAAGGGTGTCTTCAAGGGCCAGCAACCAGAGTCCAAATTTCTTTGATGTGTGGGTGAATGCAGGGATGGAATATAGAAGGCCAGGCTCCCTCCTCCTCCCTAGCAGGCAAGCATGAAGAACCACCTCTGCTACAGCTGTGGTCTCCATGGACAGCAACACGTCTTTTTCTAATCATCTGAAGTACCTAAGACATGTTTAGGCAATTCATGACCAATTAACAACGTACCAATCTGCCTCACAAACAAAGTTTACTTCCTCAAAAGTAGGCTTGTGAACTTTGTACTATTCATGAAAATCTCAGATGCCAGTAAACCTTAATCGTAAAACAGGCTGAATATTCAAATGACATATTTAAGCCTTCAAAGACAAGCCCAAAAGCTATTAGCCATTAAAACAATGCTGGCAAAGTTAGTCAAGCAAAACTCAATTAATTTATGAAAGGAATTCTGGGTAAAAGAGAAAACAGTTAATTTGTGGCCTCAGTAGAACACTAAGACATGATGTGAAACAACATTGCTGAAAGACTGTTCTAATGCCTGTTAGAAAATGTTCCTTTGAAAAGAATGAGAATCAAAATGATAAATTTTTTAAATCTTCTTTGTTCCAATAGATTTCATTACCTAGAGAGGTGGCTGTATGACATGAAATGGGCAACCTGAAAGGTCAACTGAAAAGACTGCCAGAGTTGCTGCACCAACCACAATTTGCTAGGATGTATTTAAAACACATGAGCCTGTCAAGACTAAGAATTGAATCAAGACACTTGCATTAATGGGCTTTTGACATACTAATACTCAATTTTCTTATACTACACAGAAACTGCACAACATGAACACCATTACAAGATATATAGCATATGGATACCATTAAAGCTCAATTATAAGGAATACTTGCTCATTTATTTCTCTAAGCACTACTGCAAGGAATGTAGCAGCAGTTTCACAGATGTCAAGTGGAAATAGTAGCCTTTCATTTAATTTGCTGAAAGATTGTTCCGTCCTATTAACTAATTTCCTCCTAAAGATGTGTCAGTGTTATAACAATAAAAATGTCATTTTAACATGAAGTTTAAACCAGTGAAGGCAAACTGCTGGAACAAACTACTTAGCTGTCTTGCTAACCTCTTTTTATTTCCTTCTCAATAGGTCTCACACTAGCCCATCACATACAAGTCTCATTTTGTCTTTACTCTCTGCTGTATGGATTCCTACAGCAACACGCATGTATCTACGGCATTTACTGCTGGGGTTTTATTACTGCTTGTTTAATATAAAACAACAGACTACTCTAGTAAGTCTTTTAAAATTATATTCGGTTATACCACATCCTTCAAGCCAGGTCTACTCAATTAGGTTATGGTGTGCTACAGTGTCAAGGTCTGCTCATTAAAAAGAAGGAAACACAAGGACATTCAGTTTTAATGTGAGATTAGAGCGAGAACACCACATATTTTGGATGTTGGCTAGGTGCATCCACCAAACTCAACACTTACAAGAGAGCCCACATCTGCCAATTGGATAAGAAGTCACACTGAATGTTTTCCCCAACATAAAGACATGTTAGTGAGCTCCTACTCTTCTCCCTGTCCTTACAAGAGTCTGCCTGTAGTGAGCTAAAAGTCAGTCAGAGCAGAACACAATAATGAAAGCATTGCTCATTGGGTTATTCATTCTTAAGGTTGACTTGCCAGGCATTATGTCTCTACTCTCTTTACTACTTACTCTATGATAATCATTCCAAAATTATATGGCAATAGTAGGGAAAAAGAGCAGCAGAGTCAGCCTACACAACGTCAAATTGGCCCTGTACTCTTCAATAACAACGTCAAATTGGCCCTGTGCTCTTCAATATCCTCATAAATGACTTGGACACAGGTCTGGAAGGGATGCTAAGCATGTTTGCAGATGATACAAAACTGGGAGGAAGTGCTGACTCCCTCAAAGGCAGGGAGGCCCTGCAGAGAGACCTCAACATATCAGAGGACTGGACAATCAGTGACCATATGAAGTTCAAGAAGGGAAAGTGACGGATTCTGAACCTGGGATGGGGCAACATTGGATGTATGGACATACTGAGGAATGAGAGGCTGGAAAGCAGTGCCTCAGGAAGGGACCTGGGGCTCCTGGTTGACAGCAAGTTGTACATGAGTCATTGTGCCCTGGAAGCCAGGAGGGCCAGCCCTGTGTGGGGGTGCATCAGGCACAGCATCACCAGCCGGGCAAGGGAGGGGATTGTCCTGCTCTGCTCTGCACTGGAGTGGCCTCACCTCGAGTGCTGGGGGCAGTTCTGGGTGCCACAATATAAAATAGACATTGAGCAAAAAGAGAGTGTCCAAAGGAGGGCAACGAGGATGGTGAAGGGACTTGAGAGGAAGCCACATGAAGAATGGCTGAGGTCACTTGGCCTGTCAGCCTTGAGGAGACTGAGGGGAGACCTCACCACAGTCTACAGCTTCCTTGTGAGGGGAAGAGGAGGAGGCAGACACTGATCTCTTCTCTGTGGTGACCAGTGACAGGGCCCAAGGGAATGGCCTGACAGAAGAATTGAAGTTTTGCAGTTAATATTCCATACCTTTTAATGCTGTGAGGAAAAACTGCAGATAGCTGCAAAAAGCCTTGAGGCATTCATACACATGACTGAATTTGGAGGAGCTTTTGGACATTAGTACCCATGTCAGTTCTGCAACCACCCATTTTGTCAGCACAGCTGAATGAGTTACAGCACTGGATATCATTTAGGGTTATATTTTACCCTACATATCTACAAATTAATACTTTAATGTGTACTCTTTGTCAGTTGTAATATCTTGTAGTACATGAAAGCACACAAAAATAGTGCAGCTGATCTAACTGAAAGTTAGTGTGATCAAACTGATTTAGAGTACCGGACTGCCTAATCCACCACAGAATGACTACAAAGAATACATAAGACACTTAAAAAAATCTCCAGCTCTTTCTCCAAACAGCTGCATGTCATATAACTACTCTTATTTTGCCATGTGCAAACTGAGCTTTATTACTGCAAATGCTCATGAAAATTGTGTTACATTGGTGACTTCAATGGAAAAAATCAGCAAATTTGAAAATAAAACAATTTAGAAACTTAGGATACCGACAAAATGGTTTGAAGCAGATTCAAACCATTCAATTATTCGAACAATTCAAATATGAATTATTTTCAACCATGTGTCTAAACAGAAAGAAAGCCAAATTCACTATATTCTTTATTAATTTCATTTGTTCCGAAGTAATTTGTTCAATATAACTAATGCAATAAACTACAGTACTGCCTAATTGTTAATTTTGAAATGCAAGCTAGTTTATTCAATGAATTTTTTTTTTTTTTTGATATGAAGAACAAAACAGAATATTTCAGGGTTGCAAAACCACTGATATGCCCCTGGCTGCAAAACACAAATCAATAGCCAGCATGAGATGGTGACCACCACCATGCATTATTCACTGTCATTAATGTCAACCACAAACCTCAAGATAATTTTCAAGTTCCATACTTAGTGTTTGATTTTTTGTGATTGTTTTGTTTGTTTGTTTGGGTTTTTTTGTGTATCTGAGAGCTATGCATAAAGCAAAACCAATATGAGATCTGCATGAATCTTGCTCTCTTCCATTAAACCAACAGAATTTCCTGGTAGGTCCCAAGGCTGTTATTTGACTAGAGCCTCAGTAACTCACCCCCCACCCCCCCTCCCAATCCCTTATATATTTTATTGTCATTATAGAGCAGTCAAATCTCCTCATTTCTGCTTAAAAGATTTGATTTGGCTGGCTCTCTGCTCAGATTGAGCTGGATCAAACAAAAGACATAGATGGCTTTGCTTCACTTAGTTATCCAAAACCAGGTTTTGATCCCCACATGGCCTGAGAACAAGCAGGTCAATGGTGCCAAGCAAATATCCACTTCTAGGCACTTTTGCAGTTACCCACAAAACACAGCCCAGCAAGTAGGGAAGACTGGAAGAGATACTGAAGAAGTTCAACTCCTGAGCTGACCTAACCTACTTAATGAAGACACCCACATTGACTCCCTGATTTAATTATTCACAAGCCCTTAGGCATAACCTGCCCACCATTTACCTATCAGTAGTATCTGGTTTGGACTCTCCAGCTAATGCTTTCTTTTAAAGGAATCAATAACCTAGGGAACAAAAGCGTATGTCTGAGAAGTGAAAAACCCAAGCCTGCTAAATTCCTGGAGAATGTCTCAAGTACTACAAAAAAAACTCTTCTGGCATTAAATGCTGTCCATCTTCTGTTGAAATTGTGTCACAAAACAAGCGAAAGGGCAAGATTCACTGGACTGAAAACTCCTGGCTTTTGGTCTCCCAGAACACCTTCTCTAATGCATTCCTAATGAAAACTTAAGCAACAACAAAATTCCTAAAACAAGACAAGAAAATTCCCCAGAAGTCTTACGCAAATAAATCAGGTGGCTTTAACTATCTGTTCATTGTGTGACAGTGTGAGGATACTGAATAGTTTTACACCATTTCCAGTTTCTGCTCTACAGAGATGCTTTGTGCTTTTTCCCAATCACTTGTTAAAAATAAGACTAAATATAAACCATATTGAGAAGATTACAATTCTTTGTAGATTTTAGTAGATCAGATTTGATAGCAGCAAAACCAGGCAGTCTGCTTAAGAGCATTTTCTCTTATCAATTCTGCTGCTAGGATTCTAGTTGTAATTTTTGTTCAGTATCATTTGATTTCCTAACAGACAAGAGGCTCTGAGCATGGGGTGACCCACAATAACCTTCACGCCTCATAAAGAAAGCAAGAAGGACACAAATACTCTCCCCTTCAAGTCACCTTGTCATGCTAATTCAACACACCTAGGTAATTTCTATTTTCTCCTTGCATTTCTGAAAAACATTTAGGGATAGGTTATGAAAAATGCCAACTAGTATGACCATTACAGTAATTGCATTGGTTACCTTTATTAATTTTTCAAAATTAAGTCAATAAGATTTTTAGTAACACCATTATATTACTTGATTAGTTTTGAAAGTGATTATCATAAGAACTCTATTTAATTGGAAGCATCTCAATTTACAGGATACATTAAATTCTCAGTAGCATTTTAAGACGATTCAACATATGCAGGTCAATTACCAGTAATCACCATTTCACGCAACTGCTTCAGAAGAAATTTCAGTACAACACTGGAAAAGAATAAAAGATGGTTCTAAAAATTACAACTGAGCCTCAGTTCTGAAAGATAAAGCTGAACTTCAGCTCAGGTTATTATGGTAAAAGACCATCTCTATGCTGTTAAAACCATCCTGAAATGCTAAAGATTATAAAAATCTGAGCAAAGATTAGTGAACAGTTGTCTACCTTAAAACAGATGATGATTATTTGTCAGGACTGCCAAATTACTGAAATGCACTAACTGCACTCATGACCAGCTGCACATTAATTACTAGATTAGAAAGTTGTAATTAATTTTCTTAATATCACTACACTGCTTTTCTTCCTTGAGTTAATAAAAACAGATTGCAATCAATCTTTGTTAATTCAAGCTGCAGAACATAACTGCTGTAGCTGTTTCCATATGTGAAGAACACTGCATGCACAGTTCTTGCAGTAATACCCTGCCTAGAAGCTGAATCTTCTGACATTTTAATGAAGTCTTGTAATAAGGCAAATAAATTATAATTTGACTTAGTATAGTTAGTAGAAAAACTACAAAAGCTTAAAAAGGAATTATTAAAGAATCTTCTTAATGACAAAATTTATAAGTGGATACTGTGTTCCAACATATTTTGAACTGGAAAAGAGGGTTTACTCATAGTTGCATGGCTGAAAATAACTGCTGAGACTTTTAAAATTTCTTCATCAACTGACTGTCATTAGAAACCATCAAAAGTGCTCCAGACCTTTGCACACATTGCAAGAAATTTTGAGAACTAGTAAAGGAAAACAACTTTATAGAGATACAGAGTAAAGTTCACCAAAGTTCTCATCAAGAGCCTTCAGTTATAAATACAGCAAAGATAATTAAAGCAGCATTCAAACAGCATTTATTCTCCTGTGCGCATATCTGCATTAGTAGCAAGAGGTGTTTTTATAAGATGGAAAGGATTATTCATGTAAAATCACTGCGCCGTTTTTTCATTTTCCATTAGGCCCAAAAGGTGGTTTATTTCTCCAGCCTCATTACTGCTTAAAGTGTATATTTTTTTTTTTTCTCTTAACTTCCCTTCCTTTGTAAAAGATGAGTGTCGAAATATGAGAATTATGACCTCGTGGCATCCAAAGTGTTTTAGACTATTCTATTTTGATCTAGTAGAAGTCTTCACATGGTCAGCTTCAGCATCATAAAGGGAAGAGCAAATGTCAGCAACAAATGATGGTTGAAAATATTTTTTATTTATTTATTTTATTTATTTCACAATGTTTGTGATTTTTAATGTTTCTAAAGTCTCCTGGGGAATGGTAAAGAACAAGTAATTTTGTATTTGTGAAAGACTAGAGATAAGAAAAGGGATTTTAAGAGAATGTATAGCCTTCAGCAGCAAAAGCAGATACAGGCTTTGTGTTATAAATTTTTTTCTCCCAAACTTCCCTAGAGGAGCCCAATTTGCCTTACACTGCTAAATGTTATAAACATTTTTTTAATATATATATATCTGTAAAACATCTCTAAGTTTGTGTTAAGGTATACATACACACCCTCCTCCACCCACAACGTACACCAAAATACACATAGGCTTTATTATACATCTTTTCACAAAATTGAAGTGCTTATTTAAGACGTTAAGGAACAATGTATTAGATTATACACTAGAACAAACAGGATTTATGGATCAACTCTTCCATAAAGCACCATACCTTAAAGCAGTAACTTTAGTATATGTCCTTTTGGGGGACTGCAGAGAACCAATCAACTAGGTGACCTCAAGAACATTAGGGATGTAGGAAGCAAGGAGGTAAAGAAGGAGGGATGGAAGGGGGAATGGAAGAGAGGAAGGGAAGGAAATGAGTAACAGTCTGCCCAGAAGTCTCAGAAGACATATGTGGAACAATATTTGGTACAATTCCCAAATACTAATTTTCCCATGCTATCAAATAGAAACATCTGGAAAAAGACTCAGAGAAGCAACCCATAGATCTGGAAAACATGATACATCCAGGATTCAGATTCCTCTTGTGGAAGATGAGCAGGCAACGACAGAATCACAGTTCAGTAGAAAAAATTATTAGAGCTGAAAATGATCACTGGTGTGCTTCTCCTCCAAAAAAAAAATGGATTAGAAGAGGGGAGCAAGCATGGAAGAGGAGTAGCAGGGTTAGAAAACACACAAAGTAGAGCAGGATCAAAGACAGATTGCAAGAGTTTTGATTTACAGAAAACATACTACAAAAAGGCACTGGATGATCTCAGAACCTTGTACTAAAACCTTGCAACTTAGATTAAAGATATGGATGTTTAAGAGACACTATGAGAAACAACATAGCTGTTTTCCAACCAAAACCTGTGCTGTTACATCTAGATAACTAAAAGTAACAAACACAGCATTACAGACACCTGTTTTTAATGCTGAGATTACAGTTTAAAAACAATTAGGTGTTCTGTATTCAGCTGGGTGTATGAAGCTGGTCAAAAAGCTGAGAAAATCCAAGTAATGATCAGTAATTATGCAAGCAGAGAAGAAATTAATACTTCCATCATTTAGGATTCCTGAAAAGACAGAAAACTCTTCAATTCTCACCAAATTTTAAGCACAATTGAACTATTAACAAATAATAAACTTTTGTTTCTGTTAAAAGCTAAAGCAAAAAATGAATCTGCATGAATGTTCTTATTATTCTGAAATAACAGACTGATTTCTAGGGGAAAAAAGATAACCTATTTTATTCTGATTTCTTATTTTAATGTCAATCTAAAAGACTAAATGGAAAATTGTACTGCAAGAGTATCTGACATATCCATGAAAACACATATGCTGTGAATTTCAGAATAACAGAAGATGTCATAAGCAATTATGAAGTCATCTTAAAATTAAGCATGCTTATAAAGATGGCATAACACACACCCCTCAGCACTGGTATAATGAAACTGAAAACCACAAAATTCTAGTTTCACAGTATTAATAAGATTATGGAGTGCTAAAAAGAGAAGTTAAAAATTCAGATAAGTAAAACTGTTATTTGTGATACCCATGATGCACTGGACCTGTGTCAGTTGCCAGCAGGGTTTCGGCTGTCCAGCTGAGAGGACACAGTTTGGTGGAGGTTAAGGAGAGAGCCTCTTGTATCAGCAGCAGTAAGAAAACATAAAACAATGAATACAGATTTACCAATACATACATCTATCTATGTGTTTATCTGAAACAAAAGATGTACTTCAAGAAGTATCCCTTTTTCAGCAGGAAAAAAAAATACAGTATTCTTTGAAGATAACAGCAGAATCTGTTCTCAGAAACGGTATCTGAAAAAATGCAGTTAACAACTCCTGTTCATGCTCACCATTTTAGGATGGTAAGAATACAGAGTAACTGCAGTCAGCTATTTGCTTGGTCAACCTCAATCCTTATTATCTACCACATCATACAGATGCTTAAACCACTGTAGGAAAAACGCCCAAACAACCCCACACAGCCGAGAATTTAACCAGGTAGAAGTATCAAAGTAATTCCAGCTAAAATACACAAGCAAAGCACTTTGCAAATGCCTGCTCTCCCCTCCTCATGGTCATTTCAGGATTACCCTAATGAGAAACGAGTCACAGATTTTGCAGGCAAAATCCTGCAAATGTACACAGGTTATAACAAATACATAAAGTAAACAACTCATAAGTGGTTTTATAATTTGCCTGTCGGAAAATTCTTAGGTGGAACAATCCCAACACAACTATCATTTTTAGATGATCTGTTTTTTCTGAGGTGACTTGAACTGTGGTGGAAGCGACTGAGAAGTACTTGTGCTCATTTTATTTATTTAATGAAACCTGAAGTCTCTAGGAACTGATTCCCTTCCCTCTGAAGGAGGCCTCTTTCGACAGTAACATTTTGTCTAGTGTAGGATTTAATATACACAGATGAAAATTAGGTCATACACGATACAAGCAATTAAAAGGGTAATGATCTTTAACCAAGTGGAAAGATTAATGTGCCTACACTCAGGTGTCAGCGTTCCCAGCACAAGCAGTATAGACCAAGGAAAAGCAGCCCAGCGGGCCAGGCCCTGGGCACTTGATTTCAGGCAGGATAACTGCTCCTCAAGCTGCTTCACAGTGCCTTTGCAGTGTCCCACTCCAGTGGGAGCTTGTGCCTGTGTACATACCAACGTGTCTCATCTGGCACTGAGCCTCATCCTGCACATGTTCACAAACAACTCCAACTCTCAAATATGTCTGGCAATTCAACACTAAGGGTTCCCTTGCAGCTCCTAGGCAACGGAAAGGTATGGTATACAAATAACTCCTGATTACCTGCCAATATCAAGGCGCTGATAGCACTTATCCAGCTAAAGCAAGAGCATGAGCAACAACCTTAGCCATATGCTAATTTATAAAATCCTATTTTCAATAAATGAGATTTCAAAAACTTGCAGGGGAGCAAGAACGGTTTTAACTCTCAGGAAGCAAACTGAGGATCTGATGCAACTTTCCCACCCTATGTCACTGCATTTCAGTGAAGGACTGCTCACAACCAGACTGGTAGGAAATTTGATGTCCCTGCTTGGTACATGCCACCTATTGGCATATGCCATAGGTGACTGGAGTGAACTTCCTAGTCCTGATTTCTTCTAGGGCAAAACACAAAATAGTTCAACCGTCTTATCCTCCCCCTTTCCAGCACAGAAAACCTTTATATCTTCTTTATAAATAACATACCAAAAAAAGCAATTTCCCATTTTTTCAAGCCTTCAAGACAAAAGGCCCACGAAGTAGAGCCTCCAGTAACAAGTTGGTTTCTGTGGGACTGTCTGGCAGAAGGTTTGTTTTGTTTTGTAAAACAACATTAGCTATTGCTAGCACCACAGAGATCTATAAAGTGTTTGTAATCGTACATTTTGTGCTGAGGAATACCATTACTAATACTCACACAAGCTTTTACGGAGATAAATAATATGATAATTATGAACTTGCAAGTATCTGTGCTCATT
>NW_008239110.1:12029514-12065595 GCF_000691975.1 Corvus brachyrhynchos
AAAGAGTGTTTAAACTTAGAATCTGGGACTAGAATCTTTCTTTTGGCTATAAAGAAAGCACTTAAACTGAGAAGGATATTTTTCAGTAATAATAATAGGTCCCAAATTCTTCCTGTGTTATTGCCAGAGGGCAGCCTCCCACACAAATTCTGCATTACAATATTGAATTGAAGCTGCTATTTGAGTAATACAGCCTATCATTATGGACTATCACCAAAATAATATTTTTCTTGGTTCTTTTTCTTTCTCGACAAAGAGCCACATTCCTTGAACTATCTCATGAAATTTTTGTGATATTATTATAAATGAGATTTTTTTACATTGCTTAATGGTAAATCAGACATCACCACAGGTCAAATATACTGAATATTGAACATAAAGCACTAGTCATACAATGCAGAACTAGCTACTCATTTCAGGTGAGGTGATGACACAGCAAGGAATTTCAGATGAGGTAAAGACATGGCAAGGAGTTTGTTTCCTGTGGTGTTCTAACATGTCCTAAAACATGGAAATTTCTAATCTTCTGTTATTTTACATGCATAACTATTTTTCCTGGTTGCTTTGCATTCAATACTGACTCAAGAAATGTAAACTTGTTTATGAATCATGCAATGAACTGAAATGGCTGTGCTGAAAAAATGTACCCTTTGCTGAAATCATCCTTGTCACTAGTTACTTATAAATTAGGATGGAATTAATTTCTTCATCTCAAGATGTTAGTGCTTTCAAATAATTGTGCAAGGTCTTCATTAGTCCATGGAAAGAGATCAGTATGTCCAGACAGCAGATCATTTTAGCCAAAACATATGTTTAACACAAACCAAATAATTTTTAGAGAGGTAAAGTTCAGCTAGGATTACCTCATTGCATCCAGTGCTAATACAAATCCACACTGTGACCCAAATGCCTGAAGGCAAAAGTCTGCTTTCCACTGGTCTGTTTTGCTACAGGGGAAATCTCAGTGTTTAATTCAATATCCAAATCCTTTTTTGTTATTATTACCACTTTATTACATCAGTGGAGCCATTTGCCAAAACCACACATGCAAAGCCGTTATAAAGGATGTCTGCTTCTTTTAGCTTTTTTTCTTAGGTAATTTTGATTTCTTCCTCTAAAATTATGCCAAAATTAGACAGAAAGGATATAATTAAAGATTTCATCTAAACACAGCTTCTGTATGATCCTACAATAACAAACTGTGCAGACAGTGTAAGTTTTTTCTCTCTAAACTCCCTTTAAAAATAGGTTTATTTTTGCCAAATACAGTCAAATTTGAAGAATAAGCTTTATTTAACTCTGCAGTCTTTTTTAAAAAACATCTAAAATTTAATTTATACACTAGAATTAATAGTGCAAACCAGAAAAATTAAATTATCCATCCTGGTTAAATCTCTGCAAGAAAGTGCTTCTTGTATCACTTGGACAAGTAAAAGCATGAACTGCTAATTCTGTAAAAAAATATAGTATCATACAAACAACTTGCAACAAATATTGCAAAATAATGCATCAGTCAAACAATCACATTTCAGGCATTTCTTACAGTGTAAGACGGAGAATCAAACTGTCAAAAAGGTTTACTGAATTTACATGTCTGGATCCCTTCTTCATTGTATTTTCAAGCTTTCTGAATGCATTAAGATTCCTTTACAAAATTTAAAGGTATGTACTCGTAAGTGCATTGATTATGATGTTTTTTGGAAGATGTCACAGAGCACAAATAGAACCAATTCTATTATCTGCTGAATTCTTTCTTTAAGAGTACTGGAGTTTTTCCAGTGAGGTACCACACACTAAAGACATTTTGAAGACCATAGGAACTCAAACATGTTTTGAAATTGGAAATTATTTTGAAACTTTGAAGTATTTTCAAGCAAGTTCTGTTGTTTACAGACCAACATTTCATACCTCCAAAGTGATTGGTTTATTGGCCACATTTCCATGTAGGTGGAAAGTGCTGAGAGAGAAGCTCCTTTAAATGCCTGCAACCTTGAACACTGCCACCAGTAGTCTGAAATACCAGAATGAGTATCCCATAAGGGAACACCACCTGTGTGTGAGTCATCCTTCCAATCACTGTAGCATTTTAGCATAAAACCCCTCTCCGAAGCAGCCAGGTTCTGCTGGGCAAGCTGCAATGGTGGGGAGAACCATCCTATTTAGCACTACTGTTACAGAACAGGTATCTTAGCTGGTGGTAAAAAGTTGTTAAAAATAAAAAAAAACTATGGGTGAATTTTTTATTGCTTTTTAAATTTTTTCCAAGTGAGGTAAAAAACTGTTTTTGAAGCTGTGCTATGGGTGTATCTTCTCGCTCTAAATACACATAGTGGCTGCAAGGGCTCAGCAGCTCCCAGAAACTCTTGTTCAAACTGAACACTTTGAGACCTGGAAAGACCTGTGGCATAACTTAACTATGCTGTATAAAATGTAGCAATTTAAAAAATAATAGTAATTTTAAAAGTCAAAGGAGGACCTTGCTTTAAAACCATGCTGACAACATCCCAACGGCATAAATATTGCAGCTCTGCCACTTCCATACTTGGTTACTTACGAATGAGTAACTACATTGTGCAAACAATTTAGCAAGGCCCCTGCTATCTCACTTCATAAAGTATGTTATATTGAATACAACTCAGATCCACTCTTAATGTACAATCAATATTAAAGTGTAAAAGGCAAAGAAACCTGAGCTGACATCAGACACAGTAAACATTCTACATTTATGTCAAGTAAATCTTACCACTCCCTGTGGTTTGATTTCAATACAAATTAATCACATGTATTTCAAACTCCTCTTTTTTAACTTCTGTTAGGCTTCCCTGCCCTGACCCACTCCAGCTACACCTCACAGCTTTTCCTTCTATACAACACTTTCCATGGTCCCTAAAGCCATAAATGCTTTTACATAATTTAGGTTTGTCAGTGAGCCAGAGAAACAGGCTCAGTATCACCCTTAGCCACAACAACACTTATGAACAGGCTGGACATAAAAAAACCCCCCATTTCCAGTTTGTTATGTTTCCAGAAATAAAAATATTATTTACTCCAGTTGAAACTTTTTCATTAAGGCAAGGCATAACTATTTTTCAAAGTTTCAGATGCACTTAAAGTTTATATGCTACATTGATTCTTCATAAAAAGGCAGGCACCTTAATGCCTAACAGTATTGCTATATCACAGCACATGAGGCACAATAAATAACCTTAAAACTACGCAACTGGTCAATGTGTAGAGAGAAAACATTTCATGGAAAATATATTCTTTCATGTAAGAATGCTCCTGGGTTGCTTATTGGCAAGTAGTAATGTGTTCATATTGGAAATCGTGACTAAAAACCAGATACCGGTCTGCTTTGAAAGGGGGAAAAAAGTGACATAAAAACAAAATTTCCATCTGAAAGAAAAAAAAAAAGCACAGAATTTTATACTCAGATGTTTATTCCTGATTGATTCAACAGAATAACAACAATCTGGGTCCTTCTCTGTATTTGACAGCTGGGCATCATCCCATAAATACAAGCTCCATACAGCTTCCCCTTTAATAGTTACAGGGGTAAAAATAAATAGATATATTAAAAAAATTACTTGATACTGCAAACTTGATGCAAGTCTGGGTATTTGTTAAGATTACTTAACTCACTAAGCAAGTTATAATTTCATATTTTTTTCTTTTTATAGATCTGAGAGGTAAATTACAGAAATACAGAAGCAATCTGATTGATCAGTCACATAAACTACTTAGAGTTTATAGAGAGAAAGAGAAATGACAGCTTTAGCATGGAGAAGCCAGATTGTCACAGCTTACTAGGAAGAAGAAGAAAAGGATCATGAACTAGAAGTATTTTAAGAAACTGTTATAGCTGGCGTTTTAGAAGTACTGAAGAGGAAATATCTAAACAAAGGATTTGTGTGAGGGAGGAAAATAAATAAGTAAGCAAATAGAGAAATGAAAGTGGCTTTGCCAGTTTGTGCTTCTTATCCCCAAAAATAAAACTCAATTAAGTAAGCAAACAGAGAAATGAAAGTGGCTTTGCCGGTTTGTGCTTCTTATCCCCAAAAATAAAACTCAAACCTGTATGTCAACCCACCTCTCCTTTATACACTTCTTCCTCTGCACCCCCTCTTTGCACCCCTGTTTTCAGCCAGAAAAGTCCACAAGTGCTATACCATGCTATTTACTTAAATAAGCAAGTGAGCCATAAAAGGAATTTCAAATTCTGCAGCACAAGCAGAAGTGAAAAACAGATGCTGAAGATGAACAGAAAATACAGGGCAACATCAGAAATATGGAAGTGCAACTGAAACTTTAGAAAGAAAGGAAAGGAAATTGCACTACAAACCACTGATCTAATTACTTAAATTGTACTTTAGAGGCCAAAGGAAGTTCTACAAGCAAACATACTCATGAATTGGCAAGTATTTTTAGCTGAAGAATAGTACAATGAACTTTTTATCATATTTGATAATAAGAGTTCCACAAACAAGACAGTAACTGTCCCATGATCACTAAGTAGTAAGGAAAGAAGCAGGATGAACTAAAACAATGGAAAAGACAAAAAGAATAATACTTCAGGTGGATGTCTTTGGTATGTGAGGAGACAAAAGCACATCTGTATGTTTATACACAGAGGCATGCAAGGAGAGAGCAAGTCTGCTGTGATGATACAGGACAAGCAGAAAAAACCAACTATTTTGTGAAGAACATTTGCAAAGTTAAACAAATACCCAGCTCATCTCTTAATCCAGAAATAGTAATTTAAAAATAACCACTGACACCCATAATCTATTGTGTTTTCCAGTTTGAAGCATAAATCAAAATAAAATCAAATAAAATACTAATGAGAAATGAGGCATATTAGATACACAATGTATGCAGGCTTCAGAGGCTTAGCATTTCCTAAGCCTGGATGACAGCGTATTTGTTTACTCACAGTATTATGGAAGAGTCATCTACTGAAGGTCAAAGCTAGGCAGATGTGCAAGGATTCAGAATGAATAACCAAGAACCCAGCATTTAATGTCATTTTTTCTGCCACAGCAAAGGGAATTATCTCGGCAGAGATCCTCTTTCACTTTTGTGCCAGGTAGGAAAAGAATCCCTTTTGCATTGTTTGCAGCTGACATCTGTGGTGGCCCACAGCAGTTGTTGAGAGAAGGTAGGAACAAACCATAAAGATCTATCACCTAATTTGAACTATATGCAAAGAGGACAGTTAAGGAGGGATTTAGATATGGGCTATATAAAAGACACATTTTTAGCCTGAATACCTTAAGCATGCTTAAATATACTATGTAGAGCAAGGTATTCTTGTGTTGCAATTACAAACATGTTAGGGTTTTGTATTCAGAAGTTTCTCTAACTGCTTAAAACCAAGTAACACACCTAAAGCTGCTGTTCTACTGAACTTGTGCAGAACTGACTGAAGCCTGTTGTGAAGAAATTATTAAAATGCACGTAAGTGACCAGCCAAAGTCCAAGGATCATCACCAGGCAGCAGTTAATCAGCCCCTTCAATGATGAACAAGTTGAGGAGTCACTAACTCCCTCCTCCTCATGCACACAGATGTGCTTTTTCTGGCTTTCTCCCTCACTGCTGTTTGAAAGGAAGGTGGAAGATAAGCCCGTCTGAAGTGACATGCCAGGGATTTCTGTAGGATTGGCCCTGAGCAGTTTACTCTGAAGCCTGAAGCAAACACAGCCAATCAAGCAAAACGTCAATGTCCATCCTACTGTGGGGAAAAGGTGCACTCATAAATACAGAGCAAGCAGGGAACAGTGGAAGATGCTGACTGTCAAGGAGGCAGTCACTCAAAAAAACACATCACCAACACATGCACGTGTGAAATTCTTTTTGATTCACTTTCTTGTGATGAGTGACACTGGGGCTTATTATCAGTACGAAGAAAGCTGATGTGTCCTTACAAATACACAAATACACCCCCACAGGTGTCATTTTCGACATTCTTTGCCGAGCAGTGCAAAGAAACCATTTTCTTTACCAGCACCATAACATAGGTAGCAGTCCTGAGTTGGACCAAGGAATTGCTGACATGTCTGGAGCCAGATAGTGGAGGCAAGAGTGACTTCAGGAAATCAAGCATCTCCTACAGCAAACACAGAGCAGCCTTCAAACCACGACTGCCCAAAGCAAAACCACTTGGGACAGGGTACAAAACAGTGAGTCTCTGGTAGCAGGCAATTCTCTTGTTTCTTGACATGAAGGACATGCTGATACCACATTTGTGAACAGGTTAAAATAAGAGTACAAAGTGGCTAGAAAACTTTCAGAGTAGCACATGTCCTACTGCTCTTAGTCTACCTAAAACAACACTAAAAGGACTTCAGGAAGAGTGATGAGCAACATACTAACTGACAAAACCACAGCCTGTTCTGAGATGAATAAATATATTTCTGTATGCATTCTTCTGTGTGCAACATATATCCACTTAAAATTCCTAATTTAAAATGTAGAACGAGAAAGGCAAAAACTGTGCAGCAATTGTAATAGTTGCGTGGCAAAGATAGATTCAACATAACTTTTATGTGTTCTAGTCACCAAAAAGCAGCTGTTTTACCTCTTGATATTAAGCAATGCCCAAGGTATCCCAGTGGGAGTGTTGAAAGCTGGTAGCAATTTCTCTCCAAGCTCCACTGCCTTTTTTCGGAAAACCTGAAAGTTAAGAAGAAACCAAGTATTGGAAAATGCATTGTTGCTCCAATTACTTTAGCTAATATCATTATTGAGCATATGGTACAATCCATCTAAGCACAATGAAGCATCCCTGCTCCTTTAGAGTGACATCAAAGGGACGAAGCAGCACAGCCTGTTTCATTGCACCTGGTAAGGAGAGAACTCACACAGCAGGATCACACAGTGACAATGCCCAGACGACCTGCTCCTGGCATGACCACCATCAAACCAGAGCCACCAGTACAGCCAGACCCGATACTGCCGAGCAGGTTACACACTCCTGGCTGCCCCTGCCAGGTGCCCTGTGCTCAGGGAAGGGGCCATGAGCCAAGGATGCTGCTGCATCCTGCCTGGCTGGCCGGCAGATCCCTGCCCCTAGCACCACGTCCTCCTGGAGCGTGGGGATGCAGGCGCAGGAAGGCCACCTTTGCTCTCTCTGAGGTTTATTAACAGGGGTTCAGCATGCTGTGGGAGGCTGGGCTGCATCGCCACGCACCTGCTGTACTGCCAATCTGCTGCACGGGCAGTCTGTGACAAAAACACCCCCACACAGCACCGAAAAAATAAACCCCACACATTTTGTAGCGCTACAGTCTTTATGGACTCAGCTGGCTTATATCCAGAGAGTGTCAGTGCCACCATTAATCAAAAAATTGGAATATACCCCTGCGGACAACTGAGACTTAACTGATATGCAGCATCTAAAGAGTTTCAGCTTTCACTTCAAAAACATGAAGCAGAAAGACCCCAAATGCTTACCATACGCCCACAAGAATGACGGACAATTTAACAAGAGGAACTTTTATGTCCAGGTAAATAGTTAAAAAGCTGGAACAAAGAGGCTTTTGCTTTCCTTCAACTGCCAACTTAGCTCAGGTTACAGTAACTTTACTGTTTGTGCACTGAGTGCTCTATTTAAGAGAGTTTTTAATTAGTAGCAATATTGTTCCAACTTAAATATAGAAACCTATTTAGTGATTTCAATATGTGGATGTTCAAGGCCTATTTGCTTGGAATTACACTGGGATCTTGTGCAACACTGAAAGGGATTATCCCAGGTGTAGTAGTCAAAATAGCAAAGTCACCTTCATTGTTCTCTCTTTCTAATAATGGTTCCTTTCAACGCATTTTTTCTCCTCAGACATATTTATGATGGACTTATATTTATTTATATTAGAAATCAGTTTGTACATCTGATGCATCTTGTGGTGCAGCCATGCCTATATGTTTATGTGAATATATAAAGACATTTGCTGGGCAAAACAAGGTAATGAAGAAATTTCTTTCCACAAAAATAAAATATAGTTTGTAAAATTACTACTTTCTAAAAGCCATATCGAAGGAAGGTTTTTATTATTGAAAAATATGTGAGCAGGAGTGAATATAAAACTCTGGAACAATCATGTTACCATAAAGAAGCTCCAGACTATCCCATCCCACGGTCTCGCCATATGATACAGATCTCAAGACTTCTGTGGCAATAGTCCAAGATTTAAAATTACAGTAAAAGATATTTTGAGGGAGGTTAAGTAATTTCAAGCCAAATTATGTCTGGAGTCAGAACACTTTCTTGAGTGGATTGCATCACAGTGCTGGGAGAAACTTGAAGCAAAGCAGCAGGGGAAACAATTTGCTTGGAAATCCCTTCATAATCCATGATATTTATGACTTCCAAGTTTACCAATTATGTGGATTCTGATGAGAATTAGCTATGGATTTCTGATCTTTATCCAGCACATAATTCAGTCTTCCCAAGGGTTAAAGCCTTGGTGAACAACCAGAAACAGTTGGTGCAGCACATAATCACCTCTTAGCCGATTGCCTTGGGAGAAGCAAGGGACAGTAACCCACCCGGAGCGCACAAGCTCTCATTTCAAAGCCACCTTTTTCATCTTGGTCTGCTGAAGCCAAACATATCCTTTGCTCTTTTAGCACAAGAGAGGCCTCCCTCAGCCTTTCACAGCATATGGTGTGATCAACTCATCAGCTTCTCTGCCGTGAGACACTGAAGTACTGACAGGAGAGCAGCTACAATCATCCTCCTAAGCGATGGGCACACCAGGACCCAGAGTTTCTGTAGAAGCATCTGCTGCACAGCATAAACCCTTACCTTTAGCTAAATGTAAAAGGGCTAGATAGATAACTTATGGAATGTTGTTAAAGGTGCCATATGTATTCTTTTTAGATGTTTATGTAAGGACAAGAAGAGATCTCCACTTCAGAACACACACACACGCACACGCACGCACACTTAACCACAGCAGAGGCAGCAAGGCTCAGAACCTGTTGTACCTTGCAGGCTGTATTAATCCTTCATCATTAAAAAGATTACATGTAAGCTCAGAATGAGATCTTTTACAATAATTGCTTCTGGAAAAAAATGTGACACTTTAGCATCTTAATTTGATGTAGAGCAATAATGCTTTACTTTCAAATATTTCTACCAACTCTAACATATTTTTAAAATTCTACTGTATTTATTTCATAAATAAACAAACCAAATTCTTTCAAAATAAAAACTGTCTATGTTATGGAAATGTCACAAACAATGGCTATCAAAAAATAAACACATGAGATATAAAACAGTAAGGAAGTATTGTTCCACATATGGATGTAGAAGGAAAATGTAATTCAGTCCTGACAAAAATAGTGCCCTAAACACCAACATTAGAATATACAGTGAAGCCAGGCAGTCTAACTTCTTCATTGTCCAAAATGCACCTCTGTCAATGCAGTAAATAATTTTCATAGTAGGCAATTAGGAAAAAAGAATTAAAAAAATATTTTTAAACCATTGTACAATTTCTAAACAAGTGCTGAGGTGAAGATGCACTTGTTTACATGAGAATTTCAACAGGTTATTACTAATACATGCTAGAGATTTTCCTTCCTCTTCCAAAGTTAAAAATAAAAATCAACTATGGACGTTGCCTAATGTTATCTCTAGGTCTAATTTAACATGGCTGAACAACTGACTGCTAAATCACTATCTATGAAGGAGAACAGCAGAGACAAGAATGACAAGAATACAACAACACTGAAAGACTGAGCACAATAAATTGTAGCCTCATGCAGTAAAATTATACTCCATCAGCAAGGGTAAAAGGGTGAAGAAAAATCAAGGAACCACTTTATTTCTCAATTTGCAACTTTACCAGTTAAAAAAAAAAAAAGATAACAGAAAAAGCAGGTGCCGCAATTATTGCACATCATCCACAATGTTCACTGTATTTTTCTTTTGCAGAAACTTATAGTATTGGACAAGAAATAATTACTGTGCTGGGTAAGATTTTTTGGGGGGCAATGAAAGTAAATAAACAATAGGAACTTCTACTTATTATCTCTACTTCTAACATGAATTTCAGCTTTTGGCAAGCCCTGATCCTTCCCCGCTATCACCCAGTAAAGTGATTGTTTGGTAAGCACAAATTATGACAGCCATTACTGAGAAGCACAAAGTAAAGGCAGAAATGACAGAGCACAAAAATGAGAGACATTATATATAATAAAGGAAAATATCTACTGCAAAATTTCCTATCCCAGTGGTTATCCTTAGAGCTTCAAGGACCTTTCCTGGCTTTTTCTCATGAATGCTCATCCAGCAGTAATGAAAGATTACTTGAAGTACTCCAACTGGATCAGACCTGGCAGAAGCTGTCACCATCCCATACCTGCACCCACCCTTCAACCCACGCTTAGTTAAATATTTATCTACAAATCTAAAAGTCTACAAACCACTCCCAAGGCCCCCATCACTTTCTCCAATGCTCTATGATACCTAGACAGCATACTTTTTAAAGAAGGGGGACTGTGGAGTAATTTTACCTGGCATATTGGTAGTCCTTTTACCAGGTGGTGCACAGAGTAAGCCACACTCTGTGTCATCAATCCTGTCTTTTAAACTGAGGATTCACAGCAAAGTACCATGACTACCTTTAAAGAGCAATAAAGCCACTAAAAATTGGACTGATATTTAACTCAGCTAAACACCATACTACAACAAAGAAAATTATTCTATGTGAAGCACTGTGGTTCAGGAAAGAAAATGAAAACTTAAACCAGTCAGAAACACATTATCAGTATGTAAATATATAAAGTTGGGCAGGATATGGAATGTTTTCTCAAGCATTTTTGCTAGTAGTCAGGATGCGAGATAATTCTCTTTTTAAACTCTAAGGCGTTACTAACATTTTTTAAAAATATAATACTGATTCTCACTGTGTGACGGTCCCGTGTAAGATGGACTCCTCCCTGAAAGTAGAGATTCCTTCACGCACTGCAGTCCTACTCAAAATTACCACTAAAGCAAATTAGGTACTTACTATAATCATACAATAGATTATATAGAAGACGGAGTTACTACACTTTCTATTTTAATCTCTGTTTATATTAGTAGGCTGTGAGTTGTTAAAATAAGCTCAGGGCTAATGAAGCAGCCCTTTCATTGTCCTTTGAGTTACCAATCTTGAGTGCCTTACAAACACAAAAGTCATGTCAAACCACCAACCATTACTCCAAGCCAGCAATTCTTTGAACAACATTTTGAGTAAGCACTGGTACGTAAACAAGAAAACCACCTCACTGCTGCACACACTCGTCTTTCCTATTGCTGCCTGTTCATTCCATAGGCAACACACATACCAAGCCAGGGAACAAGACATTATTTTCTCTCTCATCAGATAGCCTTAAATATTTCTTAAATACACGTAAGTATTTTTGGTCTTCAAAAGAGAGAACAAGTGAACGAACGAAGAGGTCATACATCCAGAACTGTGATGCTCATGTTAGAACACCCAATGCCACAATCAATCAAATCTTGCAGATTCTTCTGTCCATTAACAAATCTTATTAGGGAAAAGAGTGTTCCCACAGAGAAACAAGGATCTGCCTGCAAGGATGCAACCGCAAGGCAAAGACCAGACTTGTCATCTGGTGAGCACTGGCTTTCATTATAGTGCAAGAATGTTATCTCCTCTGGATAAACAAAAATGTTTCCTCTGGCTGGAATTACAAATCCCTTTGAAAATGTCAGATTACCTCATTGTAGTTTTAATTGCTACTGCTAATCAGGAAAAAAAGAAAGCACAGGAAACAAAAATCTTAGAATTGCGTATGAGGGAGGTCTAATTTTAAAAAAAGCATAACATGGTACAGCATCATAAATTAAAGAACAGCCAGAATTCTGTCTTAAGAAGTCCTCCATATGAAGGAAACCAGAAGTTAAAATTTAACACCAAAGGAAGCAATACTATATTTTAATCTTTTTTTCAATTAACAAAGACATTTTCTCAACATTTCTAATTCTATCAAATTAAGCATTTCTCATTTTTGTTTTTATATTTACGGATAAAAACTGACAAGTCACTAAGTAAGATTTATTGCTTTTTTTCCTGTACCTGACTGCCTTTCCCAGTAGGGTAAGGAATGAATATTTCAGTGCAAAAGCAGAAAACGAGAGCAGAAAAATGAACAGGGACAGGCCACTTTCCTGCTCTTCAGACCACTGAATAGAAATCCTCTCAGCATAACAAATGTTGATTTGGGTTCAAAATGATCTGCTAATAAAAAAGAACTCTCTCAGAACAACTTCCAATACCTTCTTTACTGAAAGACAATCCAGGATTTTTGCTATATTTACATTTGTTTTATTTTTACAATGAAAACTAAAAATGCTACAAAAATTGTGGCACTCCACCTGAGGTAACAAAATACTTGAAATAGAGTAAGCTGAATTCTGCCACTATCTGCAATACCAAGTGATACCACACCAAAGTGCCATATTATTTGAAACCATCTCCTATAACACATTTTCAGTGTTTATGACACCTGGATAAATTGCCCAGATGCTGGCATTAATCCATCAGCAAGTAGTGCTTTTACAGTTACTGTCATCTTGACACTAGCAGGTGGCTGTGAGTTTCATTTTATTCAGTCCTCACTCCCAGCTGAGTTCAAGTCAGTTATGAATATTCTGTGCTAAAAGGTGAGGAGACAATTAATAACATTTCTGGAAACAAGCACTGTAATGAGTCACATCAGTCTGATCATCAGTGCCAAGAAAAGAAGCCAAATGGTCTTCAGTGAGGACCTTCACAGCTATAGAAGTATTTTTGTACATCTAGAGCCAGAAGTGTCAAGAGTGTGTTTTGAGCATTTCCCCCAGGAAACAGACTGTGTTCAAGACCAACTCCCTAGCTCTGGGCCAGCCCTGGTCCTGCTGGACTTGAGCATGTGAAATGCTACACCAACACAAGCCCTTCTCAAGCACAGGACTGCACCCAATCTCAAGTCTTCCTACCAGGATACAGAAGAGGGGGACAGTGCATTCAAAACAAGTTGCTCCACTTGAGGCTACACCTGTAGCAGTCAAAGATCAGTCAGAGCTGATCAACCCAATGGCACACACCGACAGCAGTCAGCATCACACGCTTCACCATTCTGAGTTTTGGGAAGGCTTTCCAGTTTGCAAGCGTAACGTCAAACCCAAAGCACCTTTGCCCATCTACGCAACTTTGCTCAAAGCTGATAAGCCTCCCCTCAGTCCCCAAGACCAAAGGGTTGCTGATGGCTGAGCGGCATAGACCTGGCTCTTGTGGGATTGCACCAAGCTGGAGCCCTGGAGCTTGGCTGGATGTGAGAAGTTTCACTACAGAGGCAATGTAGTGCACTTCACACCCTAAGGCTACCCCCATTTCCTGTACAGGCTAAGCCAAGTCCACCCTCAGGCACATCCTTACACTCAAACAATTTGGGGAATGATTTCTGAGGTTTCCCTCTCATTAAAATTCTCAGAGTAGCACTAGTTTTCATACAGATCCCTCCTTCACACATATGAACAGCATCACAGCTGAATAAAGCAGGACAAACTCTCATTTAAAAATAAAGACAATAAGCAGCCATTCCCACAATCCTTCCCAGCATCTGCCATCATACAGTGCTGGGCTGGAAAGTGTTAAAAGACAAATGGTTTTCAGAGGAGACAGCCTGGAAAATATGGATCCTGTGGTAAAGCAGGGCTTCCTATCCCAATCTAAGGCTGAAAGAACCATGGGGTAGTATTTATAATGAGACCTTCGGTACAGGAATCTAAAGCTTCTATTTGACACATCTGTGGCAGCATCAGAGCAGGCATCAGAGCACCTAAACCTTGTGAAAGCTCTTGGAAACCAAGAAAATATGGCAATTCAGGAAGGTGTACATAAATTTCCAGCATTCGAAAACAGTGACTGTAGAAATATGCAAATGACTTACTGGAGAGATTCAGGCAGCTTGTGCTATCTGTGAGCAACAGCTCACCTGCAAACTGCTAGAACAGTACGTGTCTTTTTCACGGCTTCAGGAAGTAACAAACATGAGTAGGCTTTTAGATTTGTACTGCCCTTTCCAGAATACTCCAGTATGCTGGTCACCAGCTTGCAGAAGAAAGTTCACTTTAAAAAAAAACTGCTTCTTGCATAAATTAGCTTAGATTAAAAAAAAAAAAAAAAAATAAAACCCCTTCTTTTATTCAATCAGATTTTTTTTGTTATGGTTTCACTGATGGCAAGAAAATTAATTTTCTTTTCTAGCTGACTACTGTACCAAAGAAGTCACATAGTAGCATGAAGAGTATCCCCTCTGCAGAAAAGATTGTAGAGAACTTAATCGAATGGAAATAACTGGATTAGTGAAAGATTTCCAGATTTCATTCAAATGCACACAGCAAAAAAGCACAAACCCCCTCAAGTTATCAGCAGTAGCTAAAGTATGTAATTACTTCAGTTATTTTTTAACTAAAGAATCTCTAAATAGATATACTGTTTTGAAAATCTTGTTTTAGGAAGGCCAGTAATAAATGGTACAAACTGTCAGAAAGTGCAAGGCATAAACCAAAGAAATATTTATGTAAAGTAACTTTTCCATATCTGACTTGCACTTTAAAACTTTAAAATGAAGGAAGGAATTGCTGGATAACTGCAGAATTAAAAAAAAATCATAAAGGAAGACTTCCTTCCTGTTATATCTGGTTATTTCCTTTTGTGCTATTCATATGTATTTAGGATTGCTTACACAGACAAATTCCAAGAACTGTTTAAGATGAAGAACTTTTAGACCACAGGAGAAAAAGCAACTGCTTGTTTATCTACTAATGTCAAAAAAGCATAAGTTTTTTTAAAGCCTATGTATACTTGAACAATTAGAAGCTTAGCTACAACCCCCTAGTACTGGAAAGCTTATGAACCAACCATTTAATAATATCTCTACTGCAATAATTCAAGAAAAGGTTGTGAAGAATGCAGTAAACAAACTGCAATGATTGCCTGTAATAACAAAAGGAATTTGTTACTTACAAAAGCCTTTGAGAATTCCTCACCCCAAACTCAGGGCAGCTTTAATTTTTCAAGAGGTGCAATAAGCAGCATGCACAAAGAGTAACGAGTTGGATTTACTGCACATGTACAGATTAACTGAGCATGGGCAACTGGTTCCTGAGGCCCAAAATACAGGTAACAAGTCTCACACCTGCAAAAACTGTGCTCAAATCTTAAGACTCTGAAATACCATACCACCCCAAATACATAAATTATGAAACAGCTCAGTGTCAGCAAATCAGTGTCAAAGATTTGGGATGCCAGCATTGTGTCCTATCAGAAATAGAAAGCCTGGAACTTCAGGGCTCCAGTCAAAGAAAGCATTTGTTTCAAGCAAGGACAGATGGCAAGCTAGCATGTATTAAAAGTATCAGCAGCTACAATGGAGGACTGATCCCACACCTAAGAGCTAGTGGAAGTTTTAAATCTCTGTTTTTACACAATATCCACGTAACAGGAACAGGATTTTAACCTGCTCTTTATGAAATAACACTATGGTATGTCCTGCTTTGAACAACAGGCAGCACTGTAAGAGACACCATACACCTGTACAACTAAAGCATGGACAGACACTAGCACTAAAAAACTCTTCCCCAAGGCCCCTCTGTCCCCAGAAAAATAAGCCCTCTCCAACCTGTGGAAGTCCAATATTCGTATGTTTGGATGCTGGTGAGAGGCACTGTCAGCCCTAGGAGCAACTTGTAGACTAACACCAGGCAAGGATGTCAAGAGTACAGAATATGCCATGTATTTAGTAGTCAGGTCTTCTACAGTTCAGGAAGATGATACATGTATTTGAAACTATATTGGATGTAAGTGAATGTGACTGAAATTAAAAATATGGCATATACAATGGAAACTCAATATATTGTGAAGTGATACAGAAAACATCTGGATGTCATCTTAAGAGGTTGGTGTTTTTCCTGATTAAGGAAACAGCTGCCTTAGTAAAATTACTCATATCCAGCAGTAACGAAGAGTATCTTTTAGCTCAATTCTTCTGTTAAGCCACAAGCATCTGCTTCCTAATTTTCTTTTTATTTAATCTTGTGTACCCAGCCCAGGTGCTGTAACAACAAATTTAAATAGCTGCCTCATTTTATATCTTGCAAGCTATCATGACTAAACAAAGAATAGCACTTTGCATTTGAAACTTGCCTTTCAAGCAGGTGACCATTGAGAGGTGATTTGCAACACCATCTGTGTGAAAGCGGGGAGTGGGGTGGAGGAGCCTAATAAACTGCACGGGGAATCAATAATTACATCCTCAATGTAAGCATAAAGTGCTTTCAGAAGATTCATTCCTAGGCTTGTAAATTTGACTGTATACTTTAATTCCAATACCATTAAGTGATTTAGAGTGATGCCTTCACTCTAAACTACACTCCTAGACCATGGTGGCAGGTGCAGAAAAGGCTAAAATCACTCTGTGTACATAAAGAGAATTCAATTTTTTTTAATGATAACTCAGCAGCAAATGGGGAACTGTTTGTTTCAACCAATGTTATGTGGCACTTGCAAGTTTCTTTCAGGCATTAATGGCAAGAGTTTTAAATGATAGTTATCAAATATACAAGTATAACAATGTGAACAGGATACCAAGGGTGCCTACTTTAATTGTTCTTCCATTAATTTTTTTTCTAACTTCATTTACTCACTTTAATATTTTACTCCAACACCAGAACAACAGCTTAATTAAATTACTCTCATCAGTTTGAATTGAAAAAGTCCATAGACAAAAGGGCCCAAGACTCAGGATCTCCCATATTCTGCCATCTCCCTTGAACGAACCACTAGCAAACCTGACCAACTCACTGAGCAAATGGAAAAAAGTAACTACTCCTTTTTGCTCTGCTTCCCCTCAAAAAGATGGTCTTCCTCAATCACTACATAGTCTTAATCTGACATGTTCAGATCAACTATTTTAAGTCATTTACTTGTATCATTCAGAGGCTGGTCCTCAAATGGTTAAACTTTACACTGACAGTGTCCTCAGACCAGGTAGCACAGTGTAGCAGTTCTCCAGCCAGCTCAGAGTTTGTTCTTTCTGGAGTTACTCCCATTACTCTACAGCAATTGTGCTGGGACTGCAGTGGTAGTGCAATAGCAGTAAGGGAAAAAAGCTTCCCTTTTCCCTGTTGTTTTCATGCAAAGTGCTCCAGATAACCAAGGGCTGCGTTTTTATGAAGCTGTGAGTCAAAGTTCACAGAAGGATGGTTGAGGTTGGAAGAGACCTGTGTGGAGGGAGCTCTGAAGGTCATCTGGTCCAACTGTCCTGCTCAAGCAGGGCCACCCAGTGCTCATTGCCCAGGAACAAGAACATGTAGAGATAGCTTTCCAGTATCTCCAAGGACAAGGACTCCACAATCCCTCTGGGCAATCACTGCAAATCACTGCAGTGCCCAGTCATCCTCAAAGTAAAAATGTGTTTCCTGATGCTCAAAGGGAACTTCTTGTGTTTCAGTTTCTGCTCAAAGTTCTATATAAATGTCATATGTGTATTTTGGCACAGCATTAGGACATGGACAGGGCAGTGTCATAGTACAGGCCTAAGTGACTATTGTCCAAGCTGTATCTTAGTAGACACTGCAACAAGGTATTTACCAAGAGTCTTGTCTTGTTATTAGTGGCTTGATTTAGAATGAAGCAAGTAGTAGCAAACTTGTAATAATAGCAACAATAATAAGAACAACTAATAACTAGTGAACGATATGTAATGCAGGTTATGAAAATATTAGCAAAAGGAAGAAAATACGATGAGAATCCAAACTGACAAGTTGGAATACTGAAGCTTTAAAAACAAGCCATGATTTTAGGCACAGAATTACAGAGTTCCAGGCTTTACACAGTCTTCATTAAACACAAAAAGCCTAAGGAGTTAATTTGCATTACTCTAACGTCCTTTGCCAGAGACCCTATGCTTTTCTTCATGCACAGGCAATTCCACATTCCACTGCCCATTAGTTTGATGTGTTCACGGATACAAAGAGAATAAATTAAAGACTGCTATTTTAGAGTGTCTCTTATACTATTTACACATATATAAAATATAATGAGTATTCACTGCAAGTTAGTGCTGTATATTTAAGGCTGTTCCATGTTTAAACAGTAAAGTTCTTTTTTTAATCCTTATATGAGGATTGAAGTCAACACAGGAATTTCCAGATTTTGTGATCCCAGATACTGCAAACAACTAAAATGACCACAAGCACAAAGACAGTGCCAACAGTCACTCTGTTAGATCCACAGCATGGATCGCTTATGATCAAGCCATTGGATCATAAAACTCTTTCACGGAGCTTTCTCTACCACCAGCAGATACAAACTACTTCTGTCTCAGTTGTATAGATAGACGGGAAAGAAATCAACTGTTTTAGCTGTTTCAGCCCTCAGGTTTCAGTGGATTCTCAGATTACAAGTAAATTTGTTTTGGTAAATTCCATTAAAAACAATGGGATCGAGAACGTGCCATTTAGGTAAGTGCAGCTTGGATTCCCAACCATGTGAACAGCTGAGCCTGACCCCATGGTGAGTTTGGTAACACCAGCAGTTGCATTGACGCATTCTTAAGTTATTTTTCAAGGGGAAGAATAGGTTAAAATTTAGCGTACTCTGCAGGTTCCTTTCCCCACAACACCTCTGACACACCATCTAGATGCCTTTTTATATAAGTAATGTAACAAGAAAGAATTTTTCTCTATACAGCAGGACAAAAAGATGATGGTTTCTTAACTCAGTGCTTTCCTTCTTATTGCTGAGATTTCTCTGACAGACAATAGTCATGGAATTGTCTGATGAATGGACAGAATCAAAATGAGCCTGAATAAAGCGCTTGTATATTTTCCTTAAATTGAATATAAGACATGTGAACTCTTGTAGTTCTTTTTAAGCAAGCCATACAGGAGGCTTCAAGAGAGAAGAACTGTGATTTAAGAAGCTACTTTTATGTTGTAAGTTAAATCATCAGGTAGACTAATTCAATTCCTTTCTGTTTACTGTAAGACTATTTCTCTTACTGGACAAGCCATAAAATTCAAGTGACTAAAATATAAGGAGGCAAGCAGACATTTCCAATTCTTAAAGACTCAGAAACAAGTCCTCTGACTGAGCAGCAGAGCTGGCAGCATGTCAAGTTTATGAGCAATTCAGTTGCTTCTCTGAATTTCCTGCAGTTAAAACTTTTATACAACTAAACCTCAAAACCCTTCCTGTAATTAAACAACCATAAGTTGTACTCTCTAAAGATTAACCCTATTTTCGAATGCCGCACATATTTGAAGGAAATAATGGTTGGAAGTATTCATAAAGACTTCAAGTACACATATTAGCATGTGTACATTGCTTTCCATGCCCCCACTTGAAGCAAGAGAAATAAAAAAGGCTTAACAACCATGTAAACTCTCCATTTTTAACAAAACTCATTACATGGCTGTAGTGTTTTATTTTATTCTTTAACTGAACACCTCACATAGCCAATTCTAGAGAGAAGGCCTTTCAGGCTTCACTAAATTATTTCTATATTCAACAGCATGTAAGCTAAAACATTAGAGTACCTTAACTGTAATTTCGAGTTAGATAGAAGAAAAGTCTTCAATGTATGATTTAGAAAAAGGGCATCTTAGTCACCAGCTCCACTCATTAATTCTATTACCAACTGTCACAGTCTATCAAGAAAAAAAAAGGCTGATTAAGTTCTTCTTGTTATCTCAGTAAATCTTTACTTTTGACCTTGGGTCAGTTAATAACCATATTAACTCAAGACAGAACCTTCAAGCAAATCAGAAGAGCTGATGGCATTTAACACTGAAGTAATTCTGCTCAGGCGTGCTGAGAACCACCACTGTAGTTTTCTGCAGCAGTGTGGCAATGATGGCCCAAAGCATTACAGCAGTTGTAAATCTTGCCTGGAATCAGGAAGATTATTTATTCTTCCCTCTAGAATATAAATGGAAATAAAAGCAACTCTGGAAAGAAAAGGCTGAGCACAGACTGAACCATGTTTGTAAGAGATACCCTGCAAGCAGCAAATGCTGATGAGAAGGTTTCAGTTATTCACTAGTTTTGCATGATAAAAGGAAAAAGATTGAAATTGTCTGTATACTATGAATAGTGTTTTTAAGAACAAGTTGGGGAAAATAGCATCCTTTAAGAAACAGCATTGTAAGCTGCTGACTTTGTTCTGCAGCTGTTAGTTTTAAGAAAACAACAAAAAAGAGTTTTTAAAGGAAAATGGAAGGGAGTGAAGTTCATAGAATATCCTTTTCACATGATGATCCTTAGGATCTATTGGACTGCAAAATTATCTAGTCATGCATGCAAAAATTAAGGACAACTTGGCCCCCAAGGGACAACACAACTTTAAAGCAGTAACAGGACTGAACCAGCTTCCAAAAACAACTAGTATGGTTGTTTTGCTTAGCCTGCAAAAGCAGATGATTGCCTAAAGAGGAAAGAAAAGAAACAAACCAGACACATCTAGTTCTTCAGACGAACTAGTTACAGAGTCTTTCTGGTAGTTCAATGCATTTGAAACATCAGAAACAATGGAACTGGCCCTTTATGCCAGAAAGACAGCTCTCTGTTAATTGAAGGTTGACTCTGCTCCAGTAACACTGCTGCTGGAGTGATCTTCCTAGTTTACTTTAGAGTTATGTCAGTTTACACAAAGTTTGGATGTTAAAACAAGCTTTTGAGCCTTCATGTAGCTGAATGACAAGAGTTCCCCTCATACTGTACTGTTTTAATTAGCTACTATTTGAAGGAGTTCATCAGGGTTGGGTGGGTTAATGTAAGCAATTAAAGGTGTTGAGTAAAGAATATCAGAGCTAAACACATCAAATAAAATCCTAGTTCTTCAGAATATTTTACCACTTCCTGACCTCTCTCTCTTGTATCTTACGCTTTACTAGGAAATTAAGCAGTCAGATGGCTGACCAGCTAACACCTATGGGAATACCAAAGCTTGTATACGTGTTGACAAAAGACTTGCAGTGTAAACAGTGAGTTAAGAAACTGAATCTGCTGTTTAACTACATCCTAAATCACTTTTTCTTGAGGAAACCAAGCAAGATTTGTATGGGACACTGGCACTACATACCACTCCTCTTTTTCAGCTTTCAAATCTTCATGTTCATCCTCTTCTCAGTTTTTCACTTAAAAAAAAGTTTGCAGTTTGCTCAGTTCTGTGCACTTGGCACCTGGGCAAAATGAGCTCTTACATTTACTGACTGGAGGAAAACAAAGATTTGTCTTTCAAATGCTTCATGACATCTCTGTTTAGGGGCAAACACCCGCCAAAACCACAAATTCCCATTGGCATGTGTCATGCTGGAAGTGGCACAGGATTTTTCATGTGAACATCTTTTCCAAATTCCTTCTCAATCATTTGCACACAGGGTGCAAATACAGTCTGCGTATCACAGAGGCAAGCTTTTGGCACAGATGATACAGGAACTGGACTCATTTATCAACCACAACATTTATCAACATTATTAAACTGTTGCATTTTTACAAACAAATGGCAAACGAAGCATGTGGATTCCTGCAGTTTTTGAAAGACGTGGGAGAAAGCTCCCTACTTATCTTACAAATCTTTCAGATTTCTGTTGCCTGAAAATAACAAACAATTGATCCTGCCAAAAAAAATCCACTGGCCAATTGGCACTCACCATAAATTGATCCCAAGAGTTGGTTCTAACTTAAAGCCAATGAACCTTGTTTGTATCTGTTTCATGTTTGATCTGCTGAGCAAGATGTGTTGCAAGTGCAAAGGAGATTTTTAAAAGAACGTCTGTTTCTTCTGCAGCAAGGATGCCATTATCTCTACCTCTTGCTGGAGACATGAAGAGCATGCAAGAGCAGCAGTGATGTCTTTTCTGCTTCTGATTTCAGGCATTCAGTTTTCTCAATGATTTTCAGTTAGCTTGAAGCAGCAGAACTGGCAGGTGTCACAAAGTGGTGTTTTCTAATGAATTTCTAATCTGATCCTTCAAAGCGCAAATTGGATAAGAAACTTCCCAAATTTCATCATACATTTCTGTTCACTCAAATTGTATTTAAAATACTAAGAATTAATTAAAGCCTACATATTTTTTACTAGAAGTAATTTAAATTTTTGAAAAGAGATACGAAAGCAAAAATACTCTTTGCTAAAGTCAGCTTTGGGAATCTGACGGAATGCCTTCATAGCTGCCAACAGAATCAAAAATATGGTAATCTTCTACTGGATGGTTTATGCTTTTATCTTCTCTAAGCTAATAAGAGGAGTATGTTATCACCTACTTAACTCCCAACTTAATGAAAAATAACCTCAGACTCAGTCTATGGAGACAAAGCACAGAAAGAAATCTCACATACAATAGTGTATTGGTTTGGCACGGCCTGGTTTTTAGTAGCAGGGAGGGCCACAGAGGTGGCTCCTGTGAGGCAGCTGCTGGAAGCTTCCCACCATGTCCAGCAGAGCCAATGGCTGATGGCTCTGAAGAAGGACATGCTGCTGGCCAAAACTGGGCCTGTGAGAGAGCTTGGTAATGCCTCTGTGATGACATATTTAATAAGAAAATCAAAACAAAGTCACAAGATTTTGGATTCTAGCCAGAGAAGAGGAGGAGGTGAGAACATGTGAGGGAAAACAACAAGGTGACACCAAGGGCAGTGGAGAAGGAGGGGGTGGAGGTGCTCCAGGTGCCGGAGCCGAGGTTCCTCTGCAGGCCGTGGTGCAGACCATGGTGCAGCAGGTTGTCCCCCTACGGCCCATGGGGATCCACGGGGGATGCAGAGATCCACCCGCAGCCCATGGAGGAGGTGCCCATGCCGGAGAGGGTGGATACTTGGAGGAGGCTGTGATCCAGTGGGAGAGCCGGTGGAGAGAGAGGGCCCTTGCTCCCAGGCTGGAGGAACCTGTCCTTGGAGCACTGCACCCCGTGGAAAGAGAGAGCCACGGTGCAGCAGTTTTGGGAGGGCTGTGTGCCCGTGGGAGGGACTCGCTGCAGCAGGGGCGGTGTGGCTGCGGCTCGTGAGAGTGAAGTTCAGGAGAACTGTCTCCCGTGGGAGGGACCCACGGCCTCACAGGGGAAGACTCCTCTCCCGGAGCAGCGGAAGGGAATCTTGGTGATGGACTGACCAAGCCCCCATGCCCTGTCTCCCTGTGATATTGGTGGGAAGGAGGAAGGGGCTGGTGGGGGGAAGGTGTTCTAAGGGCTTAATTTACTTCTCATTATCCTCCTCTGATTCTGTTAGTCATAAATTCACTGTACAGCTTAAGTTGAGCCTGTTTCGCCCTTGAAGTGTTTCTCCCGGTCCTTATCTCGCTCATGAAGCGTTTGTTAATTTTTTTTTTTCCTTTTCCCTCCTCTGCCCGGCTGTGGCAGGGGAGGGTGAGCAAGAGGCTCTCATGGGTGCCTGTCGCTGAGCCAGTGTCAAACCATGACAACTAGTTATACATTGTGAAATATTTAGATTAAGAAATGAAGAGTTACACCACACCCAGAGTAAAATAGTATTTTCATATGTACTTTTCTGGGGAAAAAATCAGTACGATGATTCAATAACATCTATTACTTATCACCTAATTGAAATTTTATAAGACATTCACAGTGAGAATATACTTCCCAAATATTTTACACAGCCCAGAATTTAAGCAGGATAAATTAATGCTGATGTATTCCCACTTTCAGCACCAATTGAGATAGTTTTATGTTGCTTTCATTTGCAGAAAGAAATAAAATTCTTGGCTGTAATATTATACATAAGAATTGTTATTGAGATATGAATAGTATATTTGCAGCAATCTAAATGCTGCTTGCAAATGGCTCCACAGAACCCTGTACCTAACCATATGTTGTACATTTTCTATTTGATCTGCAGAGGAACTCCACCACCTCTTCAGGCAGCATGTTTTTACCCTCCTTTTACTCATTATTACTGCAATTGCATTTTGTGCTGCAAAGGGACAGAAGACTGAGAAAAGAAAAGAGAAAAATGTCTTTGCAGGTGCCTGGCGATTCTGGACAGACTGTTAATAGCATGTAATCTCTTCTGTACAGTATATTAACCCAGATGCAAAGAATTCTTGTTAAAGTCTATCTAGAGCTGCTGCTGCTCACAAGGAAAGCACTCATACTACTATTTCTGATAGATATTCTCCCTCCAACTGTTCTGTAGAACCAGAATGAAGTGAAACTGCAGGAGTTAGTTGAAACCCAAATCCTCAGAAGAAACAAACAGCTCCCTCTCAGCTGCTTGAATTCTACTTAATAACATAGCTCATGAGCTCATGTCAAATATACCAGCTGTTACAATCACAATCTGGTATTTCTTAGGTCTCATTATCATCCATTCTCTTTTCTAGCAATTGACCATCAGCCTACAGTAGTGTGGAGGTGAGCAGGGATTTTAGCTAAAATTAATGTGATGAGCAGTGAACTTTTTGGTTATTTCCAACGTCAACATATGAATGCAAAAGCATGTCAAATAAGTTTACCATGAACCAAAGCAAATTTTTTTGTTGTTTGGAGAAAACTCCCCAAACAAACTCTTTTCAGTTACACAGAAAGGAAACCACTTTAAATGGTTATGTACAGGTTGGAGTTCTAAAATGATGTTTCTCAGACCAAAATCAGGGCTCTGACTCCTGGTTTCATAGTAGGCTTAGTTATGGCAGCTACAGCAGGCTGTCACCACAGCTTCTCAGTCCCCTGCTGCGGATATTCACCCTGATGACACACAAACAAAAGCAAAACATACCCACTGCTGGACTCCAGCAGACAGCAATTCACTGAAATAAGGCAAATTGCCACTATTCCCACTTTACATTAGCAGAGTAGCCTGAGGGCCCTTATTCTGAGGCACAAAAGCTGTTGGTGATGGCAGCTGATTGTGTGCCTGGTGGTGGTGTCTGATTGCGGTACAGGGCAGAGCCTCCATCAGGCTTCAGGTACTTAAGACCTGGGAAGCAGTTCCCTGTCAATGTACACCTGGTATCAGTAACTCCACAGCAGAGAGGGAAGAGAAGGAAATCGAGAAGCAACATCTTAATTAAGTGCAAGACTGGAAATCCACATCTCTGTTACTGTTCTTCCAATTTTCCTCAGAATTAAGTGTGGGGCCGGCTTGAGCAGCACAGTTGCACAGAGCAGCTGAGCAAGTAGCACTGGGAGAAAGGGGACAGAAGTATTAGGAATGAGAAAACTTTTGGAGTGAAGGGAACCTTTTTGAGAGAGATGGGTTTCATCAACAGTGACAATGTAATTGCACTGCAGGAACTTAAGAGACAGAAATAGAAGACTGAAGGGCAGTCTGCTTGCAACAGCAGAACAGTCTACATAAAAGAAAATCTTAGGAGTCAAGGTTATCTCCAGAATGTGAATCCATAGGGATTCTGCAGTACATTTTGATGCAGCTAGCACAGAAAGTGAACAGCATTAGATTTATTAAAGGTGGTGAAGAGACTGAAATAGTAATGGAGATTACAGACTGTGATAGGGGGAAACAGAGGAGATTTTAAATCCTTCTCTGTCCCTGAGTAGGCTGTTAAGTGCTACATTAGAGCGGATATAAACCTTGCTTTTATACACCGTAATGACAGCTTTCTGCAGAAACTCAGACTCTACAGGAGAAAGAATAGCTCTTAACTTAGTTTGACATACTACTGTCTAACAGGGGCCACATGCCCCAATTCAACACGCTGTTTTAAACAAAGGTTCACTTAGCTAACGTTTAAGTTTGGAAAGAGAATCAAGATGACCAACTGAAATACACTTAGAAAGAAACAGCCAGATGGTTAAATTGCTTGGAGATGATTTGGAGAATAAAAGGTGAGGTTCAGAGTCCAAAATTCTCAAATCAAAAGGCTCAGATGACTTCTTTCTTTTGGTATGGCTGTAAAGAAAGTAATTAAAAGTAAAAATACATTGAGTCCAAGCAAAGAATACAGAAACTGATAATGATTGACAAGTTAAATGAAAACTCTTAAGTCAGGCTAAATGTAGTTTTTGAAGAACAAGTTTAAAGTTTAAAAAAAAAAAAAAAAGAGAAACATGAGGCCTGGTAGAGAGCCAGGAAAAACAGTAAGATGTCTGTTTAAAAGAGCATAGTGCATGAACCAAAGCCACTGCCAAAAATATAAACTTGCCCCTGCATTTGGTCTTGAAGAGCCTAGGCACATTCCCATACAGGAACGCTCTTCAAAGAACAAGCCTAATGGACTGTTGCAATATTGAGGCTGGACTAGATGATCTCTTGAGGTTACTTACAAGTTGAATGGCTCCAGGATTCAATGAAATACTAAGTTAAAAAATCATAAATCTATAAAAATGAAAGAGAGCATAAAGATCATTTCAGAGCTGTACAGGAACTAAAACATGACACCACTGAAATACTGATGTATTGCTTCAAAGTGGCAGCAGATGGATGGTAGGTGGGAAACAGGACCCAAATCTGAAAACAGGGCTGCAGAAAACCACAGGCAATTGAAGTCTTCTAGTTTGTAGCACACAGGGAATTCTACTGCCAGTCTGTGAAGATGATTAAGGAGGAGTTAAGTGGCATTCACAGAGAAGTGATCAAGCTGATACAGTATGCCTGGTTTCAAACAGCATTAGAAATCAAGCTTCCAAGACATAAAAGGAAAAGTCCTCTTGTTAACTAGTGTCAAGTTAAGTGAGAGGAAGCAGGAGATAAAACAAGCGGTCAATTCTCACGCTGGTGAGCTAAGATCCCCAAGGCACATACACTGGAACTTAATCCCGATTTGCAGAAAAGGCCAATACCTTTGTATAGGTGACAAACTTCATTCTCCTACTATTCAAGACTGCTAAATAAGGGATTTTTTTTTTTTTTATAGTCATGGAATTTAAATATTCTCTCTGAAGGGGCACCTCTACAAGAGGGAGAGACAGAAAGAATAGCTACAGCTAAATTCTGCAGAATGTCTCAGCACTATATGAAGTCAGCAATTTTCTATGGTCAGCCTGGCAAAGGCAGTTCTAGATCAATAGCATCTGCATCATTATTTTATGCCTGCTTCTCATTAGTAAGACACCACAACAATCACTGAGGGATGGTGGTTTACACTGAGCAGTGATTAGGTCTGTCTGAAGTCAAGACAGGAAGCCAAGATCATCAAGTAAGGTTGAACAGTGGCACTGTGACTCTAACTCTAAATGGAGATGAAAACTAATTATGTCATAACCTTTTTCCCTTTATTAAAAATATTTCTAATTAACATCTGGTGGAGAGTAACAGATTAAACTCTAAATCCAACACTTACCATCATGAAAAACAGTTTGGGTTTTTGGTTTTGGAGTTTTTGGAGTTCATTTGTTTGGTTGGTTTGGTTTTGTTATTCCTTCACCCTGATCAAAATAAATTAGTGTTCCTTCAAACAGGTTATACTACCACAGTAAAAAAAGTCCAAGTCTATTTTATTCCTGCTTCATGCCATGGAGAAGAACGGCAATATGAGCATATTATGCAGGAAGAACAGCTGCTGCATCCAAAATATTTTAACTCTGGGGAAAAAAATAGTTACTTATCCCATTCAAAAACCAGAAAAACTTCAAAGGAATCTGGGAACTTACCAGCTGAATCTGAAACTCATGTGCTCCTTATTCACTTCAGAGTATTTTGGATTTACTTTTTTGCTACTCATGCAAACAGCAAATTAAAAACTCCTTCTATTTCTGCCTATGCAATGTATTCCCTGGCTGTGGAACCAACCTTCAAGTAATACAGTCTCCCCTTATTACTTAGCTTTAGCAGTGCCTTTAAGAACCAGTTATGAGTAAAGCAGAAGACCTGGAGAACATGCAAACCTGACTGGACTAAGAGCAGGGCCATACATTTACCATGAATTTCAGCACCAGTATCACAGCTATTCCCAGCAGTAAAAATTACAGTGCTCAGAACTAATCTGTGTAATCTCTATGAATTCCAAGAAAGATCTTAGTTGCTGTTAGAGGATTCAGTGTTGTCCTCCTCCAAAAGTTAACAAGTTATTTCCTTATATGACTACATTTGGAAGTGTAAATATCTGGGTCTGCAGAATAGAGGATCTTGTTGCATGCAATACTCCTGACCCTTGGTATACCAGAATTTAACATCAAACTAGTAAGTACAGCAAAACAGCTGTAAAACAAATTTCTCCCTTACATTTTATTTTTCATTTCAAAACAAAAAAATTACTTAGATGAGGAATCTTCTAAGACATGTCTAGTACTTAATCAAGGTTTAATTTGAACAAAATGATCAAGAAAGTTTGAAAAAAAACCCAAACCTGTCCCAGTCCTATGGGATAAATCTATCATATTCGTCTCCCAGAGATACTTTAATGCAAACAAAAAAAAATTCAATACTAGCACTGCTTTCAAGAAGGCAGGCTTATTTTTAATAATCATTTACAGCCACTTGATTTATGGAAAAAATACCAAGGAATGATATTCACATGCAATATTATTATTAGGGACTTAAAAATCCAAAAGAAACCAAAAAACAACCAACAACAAAAAAAAGAGCAGCACTTAAGCAGTTACTCCTCTTAAAATCAAGTTTTCTGGTATTTGTAGCTGTTTTACAAATGAAATTGATATTTGACTGAAACTTTCTGGCTTGGGTTTAGACAGTTACCAAAAAGGAAAAAAAAAAAAAAAAGCAAAAAAAAAAGCATATGACATTTCTAGCACTTTCAGGTATTTCACATTAATTCTAGTAAGGTAGAAACTGCAGGAATTTTAATAGAAAGCTTCTCATAGCTCTCTTTGCAAGTGAGCAGCACATATAGTTATCAAGAGGTAAGGTATTCAATTTTTTTCATTTTTAGAATGATTCACATTGGAGACTTTATCTAAATGAACTATTATGTGAGCAGGATGTTTTAGGAACTACTCAGTATGACAGCATATTCTTTAATCGTGATTAGTTAGACTTACAAATGATTATGGAACACACAATGTGTTGCAGCTTTGGATCATTACCCATGGAAATGTAATTCAGAAGTACAAACAATAATTATTTCCATCACTCCTTCTACTGAAACATAGCCTTCTTTAATTAGACTATTGATAAGTGAGCACAGCAAATATAAGATTTTTTTAATAGTTAACCTGATAAAGAATTAATTGAGCTTTTAAATAAGGAAGTTTAATCCTCCAAGCAGTGTGCATAAAGATTGTGCCACCTTTTTAGTAATACCCACTAATGTAATGGACTAACAGATTATTAAAGATATATTTTCTACAGTGGCAGCCAGCCTCTGGGGCCCTTAGCCCTTTCCACACCTCTCAGCAGCAGCAGGGAAAGTACAGACCCACATAACACAAGAAAACCTCATCCTGCTGCATCCCACTGTTTCCATAGGCAGAGGTTGGCTATTGCCTCAGCATATTGGATTTGGGAGACAAATCATGAAGTTTCCCTAAATCTGATTAAGGCAGAGCATGCTGAATTGCACTCCCTAAGCCACCGGGGCCATTGTTTAGGGACATGATTCTTGGAGAGCAGATGTCTAACAGAGAGTGTAAGAAGCAGTGGCAAGCATAGATGATGTCCTTCCTGGCTTGCAAGAGCTTGGCACCCTCCTTAATAATACACCTCTTCTCTGTGTGTAAGTGTCCATTTTACTTTCATTACTGAATACGTCAATTTTAGAATGGGCACTAGCATCCATTATCACCAATATTCCACTGCAAAGAGTTCCACTTAATCATCTGTTGTGTGGAACACTTTCTTTTGCTTCAGATGTCTCCTCATTTCATTTGTGCAAGAGTTTTACTGGAACATGAGTGGTGCTTTCAATCTAGCTGAAGAGATAGTGGTAAAACTGCCTCTCTGAGGATGAAGGAATGGTCGAGAAGCAATGACTCGGTGTTATTTAGGTGAAACTATACACGCTGATTGAAAGTGAGACTGCACATTAACAGACACAGGACATAAACCATCAACATACATATGGAATCACCAGCACTGATGACAAATGGTTCAGGCATTTGTTGGCAGACAAACTGCCACTTGATGTAAAGGCCCATGAGCATTCATCTACCAGCTCGCTGTCTGCCAAGAAATATCCTCTGCTTCTGTCAGAACTGGTTAATTAAAGTGTACCAATAGGTTATGCTGAAAAACTCCACACCTGTTCGCCAAGTAGATCTCCAGTGAAAAGAGATGAAATAAAAGTAAAACAACATTTAGCAAAGACCAAGAAGCCAGGTCCCAAGCACCTCTCTGTTTTTTTCATTACTGTTGTCCAATAGCATTTTCCTCCCCAAAAATTACAAGACAATTAAAATACTAAAACCTTTGTATTTTAAGACATTAATGTCTCTTCAATGCCATCTACACTTAGCACAGGACCATGGGAAATAAGCAGGTAAGTCTAGTTAAGACATAAAAGTGTCAGAGGAACATCATCTCCTTACAACTGCTTTGTCAGGTACATGACCCAACAGCACCTGCTAAGACAGCTTTAACATAATGAAAAATTTTAACAAAAATCATAATGCACAGCCATAGAATTTAAGTAATTTAAACTGACAGGTTCAAAACAGAGCTCTACCTAGTATTTGGGAAATTTATTTATGAAAAAAATTAATTTCCTTGGTTTGTGGAGTTTCCACCAGTAATTGCTTTGGATTTAAGGAATGATAAATTCAATTTACGGTTGAAGAGTATTAACTTGTGTAATCCTATAATAAAATACTACTATAATCTAGAAACAGAAACAAGAATTTAAACTAGTAAGATTAAAGACTTTTCAAGTACCAAGCTAAAACTTTAAAATATCGCAATGTGTGTAACTAAAAATGGTACCTGTGACTCTTTTGGCCTTCTCCAAAAATATTACAGAAGTAATTGCATTTAGACAAAGATCTAAGACAAGACTGCATCTTTGTTCTCTACAGAAAGCATGACAGGTAATAGAGATTAATGGGTTATTAATGCTTTAAAGACATTCACAAGTATAGGTTTACAGTTGTCTTTTCATTCTTAACATGTCTTTTCCATGTGAGTTGAAGGTTCAGGTAGACAAACAGAAGCAAGAGTTTAAACGAGTTCAAGGATATACTTGAAACACATCTGGGACGCAGGAAGCTGATGCACCAAATCTACCACTACCATACAGGAGGAACTCTATAATTCTATAATAACTCTAGCATGAAGCCCAGTAAGATGTACTGGGTGTGGTTCCAACTCCGGTAAAAAACCCCAAATATCATTTAACACTTAAATGAAATAATAGCTTTAGGACTTATACAAAGCAACAGAAGCAAGAAGACCCATTGGACTGGTCTCCGCTGTACAAGCCATTTTCAAAGTTTTAAGCAGGTTTAATTAGGATAAATAAAATTCTTAAACTTAAATTTAATGTCTTATCTAGATGACGATATGTCAGATAAACCATGTGGAAATATCTTACTTCCTCTCCTGAAAGATAGTACGCTGAAAGCAGTCCACCGACGAAACGAATGTTCACTTCAAATACGGAAATTTCAGCATTCTGTTGAAACAAACATAGATTTATTTCTATAGAGGTTTGTTTGGTTTGTTTTTATTTATATATATATACACACACACACATACAGGTATTAACGCACAACAGCTGTAAATAGCAAAGCACAGAAGAAGTTGGGAAGGCCAACATAAGAATTTAAAGCATTTCTTTCTCTTCCTCACTTTAATAAAATATCCTCTCCATTATCCTCACCCTGGTCAACTTTTCATCTCTTCTGTTTGGATACAGGGCTTTCTCTAAATCCACATATGTAAGTACTTTCTTGCAAATGATTTAGCATTTGCCCAAAAAGTGGTCTTGAATCACTACCTCCCCTCACGCAATCTCAGACAGATCAGAATTGATCAGAATGTCCTATCAAATGTTTTCTACTTCAGTCTAAATGCAGCTTATTGCAAAAAATAAGGTAACATTAGAATAAGTTAATTACTCATTCTGCTCATGACAAAAATGCAATCATTATGTGTATTCACAAGGAAGCAGATAATCTTTCACTATTACAGTGACAGCCCGTCCCAAGCTGGTGCAGATAAATCTTTTACCAATGATAAAGACTAGGTCCAGGTGGTATCTATCCCAAAACTCGAAGTACATTCTTCCCTGCCTTTTGAAATTCAGGCATAAATGAGGAATCTGAGTCTCACATGGTTTTGTTCTTTATTAAGTCAATTCCAATTTTACCCCAACACATAGCATTTAGTCCACTTGAGGCATTCAGTTAAAAAGCTGATCTAGTGAAGTTTCTTAATTTTTACATTTTTAGGTAATACTACCTTTTATATTTTTGTATTTCTGCAGAAAAATTGTAACAATCAGTGTCCCGAAATTTTGGGCACATACATAAGGAGTTTGACTTTCACATGTTCTGGGTTGCTCTTGCTTCTACTGAGTCACTTTTTCATTTTATATTTGCTGAAGTACACTACAGCTATATTTAATATAAATCAATGCATGGTGGAGTTGATGGATTTTCTTCTGAAAGACTTGCAGGCTTTTTTCATTCAGCCAGGTTTTGTGCTTTTCCAGCTAAAACATTCAGATGTCAGTTTACATAGGAGGGAAGAAGTTGCTCCCTGTTTTCTATGGATTTTGAATTGTAGTAAACTGGCTTTAGAGAAAAAACAAACAGACCAGCACTAGGCTACTTATTAGAAATACTACCTCATGCTTTTCAGTTTGCAAAGTGCTCTGATTAAGAAAAGGTATCTAGACACATTGCAGAATTGGTGCATTTTTTGTAAATTTTAAAGGTACAGGCTTCAAAACACTCTCAGACTTGCTACAGTGCTAGTTGGTTTACATTGAGGAATTTAACTTTTCTCCTTTAACATGTATTCGGCACTTCCCCCTCTAAAAAAGAGATTATTTTGCTCAGAATTACTCTGATCAATATCTAATTCATATAGTATATATGTGTGTGCCTGTATAGTTTTTTAACACATGTGAGCACAATTCAAAGGGGCTGACAAAGTAAAGCCATCACACACATCTGTCTCTTGAAAACTCAGATTGGCATCATGGGTTAAGACTGCAAAGTAATCTTGATGTCTTGCAGTATTCAGAACATAACACTTTCTCAAGTTTATTTTGAGTATTTTAGAAATCTGCAGTTTCTCCCTGTCACTGCTCTCCCCCACTGGTCCTCTTATTCTTTCTAAAAGAAACAACGAAGTTTAATTTCTGCAGCTTAATTTCTGTTTCCAAAGATTTCTTTTTTTTTTTCAGAATCTGATATTTCTCTTCCCAAGTGTTCAATCATTGTCTCACTGAATGCAGCTAATAAGGCAAATGGAAACAGGTATTTACCTCAACTTTAATATTGCTGTACATGCTTTTTTATTATGCCATGATCCACGTTAAACATGGGGAGGTGGATATAAAAACATTTAAATCCTCTAGAATGCTGAACTAACCAGAGGCTGCATCTGTTTGCCTGCTAAGCAGGCTACAGGTGCAGGAACGCTACAGTACCTGTATATTAAATACAGAAGTCTACCTTAAAATCCAACATATAAGACAACTAGTAGAGAACTGATTTGACTAAAGAAAGGCTGATCTGACCTGTTCCTGACTGAAGAAAGGATGATTAAGTGAGTGAAAGGGGCAGCTTCTCTTCCCTAGCTTGATTGAGCTAGCTATTCATAGGAAACTCCTATGAATAGTATGAGAATATGAATATGTGAACCTTCTTCAAAAGTTCTTTCCCTTTCATTCCTGAGCCTCAGCACATGTCCAGTACTTTTCTTTGATGTGGGAATGTTGAAGCCATAAAGAGGTAGGTGTCAGGTGAGGAAATGTGTTCATCAGATATCCCAGACACTTGTGTTTCCTTTGAGAACTGAATTAAATTACTTTTTGATTTTCAATTGCTCGAAGTAAATTGAGTGGCGTATGACTTGAATATTTCACCTCCAGAACCTCACATTTTGCCTTTCTGGATTTATATGACCACTTAACTCACAAAGCCATTGCTATCTTTCAAGAAGTGCAGAGGCTCTCTCAGGAAGGCTCAGTATGTGTGCACTGACATCTGCTTCTGGAAATCAGTTACAGACAAGAAGACTACTCGGAAGCAATGTGAGTAACAGTTTTACTGTTGAGCCACAAGGATTAATTGTAATACTGAACATGTGTTGAAGGGGTGATCGTTCAGGACATTTCTTGAAGGCAACCATTGTTCTAATGCTTTCAATTTCCCAACAGGTCACTTGAACCTCTTAACCTTCATTTGAAATCCTTGCCTCTTACCAAGATCTCAATGCAAGCCACCGAAGCAGACAAACACCGTGACAGACATTTCATTAATGGTAGATTTGAAAGCTGTATGGCTAATACATAGTTACTCTTAAACTTGTACCAGGTTAGTATTATTCTCAGCACACAAATAACAGTAATGGGCAAAACAAAGTTTTATAATTTTATGTAAAAAAACATCTCTATATGGGAAGTTTGTGTGAAGAAGTAGTCTGTTAAGAAAAATGAACTTGTCCTAAAAGTAGAAGATTTCTGCTACACCAACTTCACCCTTCTTTCTGTTCTGATTTTTAAAATTTGTGTATGACACATTGAAGATGCCACACCCTGATCATTACCCTCTTTTCATATTTTAAATCATCCACATACAGTTTGCACAAATAAGTCTGTATATTTCTACTCAGCAGTCAAATCCTAAGTAAGCAGAATTTTTTTATTTTGCTCTCTGTTCAAGCTGTACATAAATACCTTATGATCCATTTAACAGCACCAAAAAATACCAGAAAAACTTTCATCTGAACTTCCAAAAATGTCTACTTCGCCATCTGTAGAGGTGAGAATTATTATTTATTTCAAATTTACCCTTCTCCTTCAAATAGGCATTGTATCATTTACATAGCAAGTCTGAGAAGTGGTTGAATTAATTTCATTATATCTAATAGAAATCCTGTAAGGCAAAGTGACTGGATGTGTATATTTCAAAACAACTATGATGTTCCTTTTTTAAGGTACCAAGTGTAAAAGATGGCTCTGAACACCTGGATAAATACAATTTCTAATTTTATGATCTTTACTGTAGTACCTGAAATAGTACCCCAGTTAGTACCCCAAATGCTGTTTATGAGAATATCTGAAACACCTTTATTAGTACACATCTGTGCTAACATCTAAACATCAGTTTGATCTGATATTTGCAGGCCTCCCTTTTAGAAATAATTCCGAAAGTCTGTAGATACTTGGAAAAGCGTTATGTGTATTGGGAACAACATGTTTTTGTTTTAATTCCAGGGCTTTTATGTTAATTGCTGAATGTGAGTAATTAGGTCTTTCACTTTATATTTATTCAGTAATTTATCATTCACTATTTGAACCATAAATGGAATAGTCCAAGTACTATACAAGATTCAGAGGAATTGTGACTTCTGCTCACTGTACTTGTGAAAAAATAGAAAACAAAAAGCAACATATTAATCCAATATGTGGCGCAAGAGAAAAGCTGTGACAGGTTTCAGGAATTTCATCTGGTTTCCTTGATTAGCTTCTAAAGATGAAATTAAAGACATACAACATCCTTTACATTGCTGGCTAGACACATAACACCAAAGTAATGTTAAAATTGCTTTTTAAGCAGTACTAAAACCATAGCTCAGAAACACTCAAGATGCTAGAGAACATTGCAGATATACTGGAAAACCTATTACCCTAACGCCTTTTAAAGAAAGGGAGAGTGACAATGCCTTAGCAAGACCCATCTTCAAAAAGCAACAAATATAACCAAATAGGGAGGGGGCAGGCAGAATAAAGAATAAATATAAGACTTATATGAGTTAGCCTGTATCACTCTGCATTTCTATTTTATTTACAAACCTATGACAGGGCCAATCTGATCTCAGCTGCATCTCACCACTCGACTTCCCTCAACCTTCCATAAACCGGAGGATTAAGACTACAACTGGTAAACTACTGCAGCTTCAAACAGCTGTTATTGAATTTAATATTGAAAGCACTGTTCAGACAAGAAACTACAGTCAGCACAGCTCTCCTGGAGGCCTTTCCCT
>NW_008239110.1:12065628-12067018 GCF_000691975.1 Corvus brachyrhynchos
TCTCCGTGAGGCCTTTCCGTACTGACCCCCTCCAGCTTCCCAAAAATCAGTATTCATATACTTCTGGATCATTTCCTTAATGCATCTCGTTCCTGATAATCTTCCTCTCCACAATTCACAGACAAAGGCCAAAACAATTTCCATCTGTATTTTCCCATGGGAAGTCATCCTCGCTGATTAACACAACATTTGAAATACAACACTATTTTATTTATCCAGTATAAGGTTCCACCTGACACTCACCAGCAGCACTGGTAACATGTTCTGCCATTCAAAATTCAACTGGAGAAAGTACTGTGAGCTCTTTACACAGATGAATGTATTCCCAATAATCAAGTCCCCCTAACTGATACTTGATAAAGAGCTTACTCTCTCAGTTTTTATAAAGATAACAAAAAATAATGCCACAAATCCTATCAAATAATTTGTTTCAGTTTTCTCTATCACAAAGATTCCTTCCCTTTGGTTCTCCTGTTCTTGTATCATCAAGAGTGTATAGAACTTCAGTCACCTCATCTGCATTTCCATCTATTGCTCCTATGTACCAGGAATATAGAGGCTCCCCCCACGCACACACACCATGGCAAGCAGCCCATATCCTGCAGTTTAATAAGGAGACACCAGGGACCCTATATTGAACAATGCTGAATAACGTACATAATTCTACACTAAAAAGTGGACACAAAGGGCCCACATTTCCTGTGAAATGAGATGAACTTGCAATTATTATTACTATTAAATAATAACGTTCCCCATTGAAGCACAAAGGCTGGGAACAGCAACAAATCCTAGCATTTTCAAGCAGCCCAGGAAGTATGATAGAGCCATGGATAGTACTACAGTAGCTTACTTTCAACTATTGTAATTAAACAAGATTTTAATTACTTGCCATTGTGGGCAAAAAGTTTCATTCATATTCCACAAATAAGCTTACTGACAAGTTTGCTAAAATATTCAGTTCCCAAAGACATGGAAAACAATCTTAGCAACCTTTTTATCACAAGTGTCAAAGGCTGGTTATTGCATAACATGTTATTTAACCTTGCTGAAGTCCCCACATGGTAAACTGCAAGATCTTCAACAGGCACAAAAATAAAGTGCTACTGAAGGCATTAACGAACTCTAGCAGCAAAAGAACTGCATTTAGTAATGAATTTGCAGGACGTCCTTTTAGCCCATCAAAATAGGTTCTTACACATAATCAAAACAAAATCAAGTCACTTTGAAGTCTGGCATTTAGAGTGTACTAATAAGTTATGTGGCAAACTAGTAATCAAATAGTCCCACAAACTAAAGAACCATTTTCAGCTGCTGGCTTTCTTAAGATTTTTCTCCAACCCATTATACGTTTACTCACACCTCCCACGACTTTTTTTTTTTTTTTTTTTTA
>NW_008239110.1:12067045-12116466 GCF_000691975.1 Corvus brachyrhynchos
CATTATACTTTTTCCTCCCCCCCCCCCGACTTTTTTTTTTTTTTTTTTTTAATGGGAAAGTTGTTCCAAATCGTTGTGTTAGGAAACTTTCTGATTTTCTCACTTGAAGAGGAAAAAACATGAAGAATAAAGAGCCAAAAAACCATAATGTTCCAAGTGAGAACATTAGATTGTGGACCGCTAAATACAATTACAAGTCAATCATAATTCCTACAGTTTGAGAGTTGTAGGAGTTAGATTTGAAATTGCTGAAGTTTGAAATAAGCAAACTGAAGTCTGAAAGTCTGTCCTGTTACTGACTGCTACACCACAGACAGAGCTGAGCCAATGATAAATGCTGGAAGCCTTATTAATTACAGCTGCAAATAATATTTGCTACTCTGGGATCTTGGGAAGGGGGTATGTTAGTCTATACATGACAGCAGAGAAAAAAACATAACTTCAAGTTTCTCTGCTTTTTCCAGTTCTCTTCCCAAATAGTAGAAGTATCACTCACAAAACTTCTACATTGCATGAAGCTACTGACAAAACATCTTTAAAGGATACTCAGATTTGGTGAGCTAAGCACAAATATGAATATCAGAACTGGTAAGTTAGCCTTCAAGCTTCCAAACTGGCTTATAAAATCAGATACAGTGACTGACTGACCTCTGAAACAGCTTTGCTTAAGAGCATTGGTAGGACACAAGACCACAGGTACACTCACCTTCTTACTCATTCCCTTCTCTTTATGCAGTTCCTCAACTCATTAGTACCTGTCTTCAGGAGCAAATAATGACATGCTCTTCATACTTTCCCAGTTTCCCTCTTATCCCATCAAGTGCGTGGATTTCTGCTCCATATCTCATTCCCATTCTGATCCTGTCTGGCTACACTTACATCAGACAGCTGATCAGTGGGTCAGGGTATGAACTCAGGCCCTGTTCAATGTACAATTTGACTATTAGCACCTTCTGGTCTTGGTGTGAGCCCCTGTTGTTCCAGTCAATGTCCAGACATGTCTTAGGACACCATGAAGGCCAAAGAATGCTCCCAGTAGGCAATAGGAGCAAGACTGCCCTTTTGCAGGGAAGGAGTTTAGCCGGGCTGAAGAACAGGGGGATGGATCACTTGGTCATTCATCCTAAACATACTGGGGTGTGTCTGGGCAGAGAAGCAAAGCACCATCAATTCCAATACTTAACAACTCCCAAACTTTCACTGCTGAGCTATGTGGCTCAGCTCCTGCACCACTACTCCCCTATACCTGATCCCTTCATTTGCCTCATTAAGATCACGTTTCCCCTCTCTCTTCCCAAGCATGTATTCAGTGTGATTTGGCTCTTGCACTGCAGAGACCGATAGCTTTTTCCTCCCTAGTGTGAAGCAGAAGTGGGGTGATGGTACAGAAACTCTTTCAGAAAGCTCTCTGTGTGTGTGCAGCTCCTGAAACAAATAGTAAAAAATAAGAGCAGAGAAGCAGGCAGCAGTGCATAGTTGTAGCTCGGAAACAGCCAAGCTCCCTAAAGATCCCATGAAAGACTGGTTCCCTTTTCCTCCCTTGTAACCTGCTGATACACAGCCCAGCCCAGCTGTTGCAGCCGTGGGTTGTGCACTGTGAAGGGGCGTGTGGGCAGCAGTATGTGTGGGGAGGTCAGACCAAAGCCTCGGCTATATTAATTAGAAGAGCATGAAGAGAGATGAAGTGACTTAACAGAGTACAGAGCATATATCCATGGTGCAAAGACCATGGATTTAGCCACTGCAAATGCCAGCTCTTTCCAAAGGTACAAGTTAAGTCTACATCTCTTAAAATATTGACAGAATCAGAAAATGCAACTTAATTCCTGAAGGAATGGCTCAGTTTAGCTGAAACTTCAGCAAGGTTTCAAATACAAAAAATGTCAGCATTGCAACGTGGATATCTCAGTAATAAAATCACAGGGCTACCAGCTACAGCTGTAATGAACACAGCCTGTGTTATACTCTAAAAGGGGAAGCATCTAAACATATCCACTGACAAGCTCGCTAAAATGCACAAGTTTGCCAAGAAAGGTGCTGCTGACTTAACTAGAATTTTCCTTCAAAATCAAAATCTATCTTTGGAAAAGTAAAGAAGAGCAACCCTGACATCTAATTCATTGAACTGTGGGACTGCATGAAGAGATGCTGCCATTTCCCATTAAGTCATCTTTACTCCATAAATCCTTTCATGTGGATGAACTAGTGCCTACTTTACAAAGTGACATTAGGAACCTTTTATGATCAGGTGTTGAGAATGGTGTGAGTGCTGGCCAAATAGTTTGATGAGTATCTTCTAGAGTTTGTAAAATTTTCCTATACCTAGCTGCATTGACATAGAACATAAGGAGAAAAGATTCTGCTACAGAATACAGTCACAGCTATTTTTGTAAAGAACATCTTAAAGAAAATTGAAAATTTGAAAGACATTGTTCTAAGAATAAATGGAGAGAAAAACTAATTCTATTTGTGCAAATAAAGGCCAAATATGTTGATTAGGCAGTTGCTGCCCAGGAAATGACCAGAAACATCAAACACAAGTTTATACTACTCATAAGAAATAACTCATAAGGATATGTCAGTGTGTCAGTTATTCTTAATAAATCACTTTCATGGGACAAAGGTTTCTGAGACAGGAGCAAGTAATAGTGTACATAAACATAACATTATTGCAGAAAACATCATGTAAAGCCTGCTACATGATAAACGCTTAAACACAAAAGAGAACTGCTGTTCTTTAAACTGTAATACAAATACAAAACAGCATTTGAATGTAAAACCTATACTTAAAGTGGAAAACTAAACAAAAGTGCAAGTTGAGTAGCTTTCAACAATCCTGCCATTAAACAAATGGACATTCATTATTAAATTTGGTGTTGCAGTTATTTATTTTAATTTCCTTGTTCCAGTTTGGGAAAATCCATCTACCTGCTGCTGATGCCAATGTAAAATTCGATTACATATGATTATGAAGTATTATGAAAATAATTTTGTGAGGTGTTGAACTCCAGGCTGCTATTTACAGAAATATCAGTAACAATATACTGTTACTGCCACAGGTCAGCGTTATCTGTAAACTAGCTTTGGTAAATCTGATCGACTGCTGCATTGATCAACTGATGGAATACAAAATTTCTGACATTTTCTTAGCTTATAAGCATTAGTGAGAAAAAAATAGGTGCATTAAAAAGAGGAAATGTAGGCAATACCATGTATAAGTTTCCAGTATCAGATATAGCAAGATTTATGTAAACCCAAAGATTTTCGTGTTAATAATGTAAATCACTCTACAATACTTTACAACACTCCTCCAAGCAGAGCTCAGATCATCCTTTTAAGTGGAGCGGGTTATTTTCTGTTGTTTTATCCTTGTTTTTTAAACATCTTGATAATACCAAGCTAATAAGACAGGAATTTAGTATTATGAAAACACCTGTAGGAAAAAAAATCCTTATGCACAAAATGAAGTTAGTATTCATTCAGGCTTCTGACACTATGCAGAAGCACTGTTTAATATGCTCTATTTACATTGTAAATGTAAATATAAATGCATACTAAATTACTGCTTATATAAACTATGTAATATCCACTCATTAACTCCTTCTTGAAAGGATAATTAATTCTCAAGCATGGAAGAGAACCTAATTAAACGTGACTTTTGCATAACTTATTAGAAAGAGTACTTTGTTTTCAGAAAGTGTTTCTAACATTAAGCATGTCAACTACAAGAGCTTTTAAGTGCTCAGTGTACTGTGCCTACTTTACTACACTGTTCAGAGGTGCTTCATCAGCTCTCCATACCCAACAATCAATCCTCTGGCCCAAAAACAAAAAGAAAAAAAAAAAAAAAAGAAAAAAAGACCAAACCCAGGACTTCTCAATTTAATTGAAGAGGTTCCTGCCAGTTCAGGGCCTTTCCAGAATAAAAGCTTCAGTAATGAACTTTTCCCCCAACTGCATATTTGCCACTTAATAGGGTGATTTGTGCATGCACTTGAGAATGATGTGACCTGATGCTCCATAAGACTAAAGCAATTCAGCTGTGCCAATAGTTCAGCCTAACTCGTGATATTCAACTTTACTGGAATAGCCAACGAACCTAAGTAGTATGTATGGCATGTACCTTTCTCTAAACACAAGTAAAACTTGTGGAAGATTTCACAAAGGGGAAGTGTAAAGGGTTTACATAATGAAAAAGTTAATACTTGAAGGGTCCCAGTTCTTCTATCCAGAAAAGCTGAAAAGGCTGTTTTTTACTTTATAATGGCAAATACTCTATTTCCTTTTCCCTTCCTTCAGTCCAGCTTAATGCCTTCCATCTACCTAAATCTCTCTGATTGAAAAAGAGCATATAAGCAGAGCAGTAAATTTCCTCCTTTCCAGCTTCCTGCCTTGTTTTATCTATCAATGATCTAAATTCTTTAGCCTTGCATCATGCCTGTAATACTAGAACCCAGTCCTCAGTTGGCCTCTGGAGACTAAACAGAGCATTAAATGTTAATCAGCAACACTCCTTACCACATTGAAATCCAAGTTTTTTTCAACCCACTCCTTGGCTTCTTTGAACTCCTCTTTCATTTCCATGATATAGAGAGTATCAAGGGCATCCACGATTGTTGCTCCTTGTATGTTACCTGAAATACATGAAAAGCCAGTGATTTACTTTCCAACAGAAGACTCTTCCATTAGATCTAATTAATTTAAATTAATTTTAATTTCAAAATCCAATTACAATTAATCCAATTAAAAACTGGGTGCATAAGCATTCAAGTGGTAACTAGTAATTCACAGCCTTTACTTTGATTCCCATGCCACAATCCAGCATCATAACATTTAAGTATTTCTTCCAGTAATGAACTTTTGAAGAGCTGTTCTGATGCACTGTATTTTCAGCCATAATTTTGCATTTTAAACCACTGATAAAACAGTTCACTGTAAAATGACATAAAATGCAGTAAATCTCAGTAACTGAGAAATTCCTGTTTCTTCCAGTTTGGAATGAAAACCATCAGTTGCTTTTTTGTTTTTATACTCAGTAATATACATAAAGCTTTAAGAAGCTGGGATGTACTGATCCCATTTCAGTTAGGAAAGCCCTTTAAGAAGTACAGTCTGTAGAAAACAATTTTTCTGATACTGTGCACCACCGTGTAACCTGCACAAGACAGCACTGGGGGAGGCAAAGGCAAACCTGCACACATGGGGTTGTCAGCTCAGGAGGTGCTTGCAAGGCACTGGTTTTTAGAGCAAATTCTGGTGGTCTGCAGAAGCAGCACCCTTCTACCTCTGTTATAGAGATAAGTAAGAGCTAGCCTTGACCTAACACTGCAAGGTGGAATATCATCAGTATGTTCGCTTTTGAATGGATTAAATGTTCATCACTCTGTACCGAAAGGTTAATGTGGAGAGTGGAGTTCAAGAAAACACAGTCACTCAAAATACTTTCCCATGCTTACTTCAAATTTACCTTGACCTTTTCAAAACACCACTTTTGTCTAGGAAAAGTTTCAATTCCTATTTACTGAATAATGTCAAAAATTCAATTTTGACCACGCTACTAAAATTTATGTTTCCAAACTCGGCTCCCACAGTTTTCATAATGAATGGAAAAACACTGTTATATTTTAGAGAAGACTCTGATACAGAAGTAAACATTTAGAATTACAAAATAATTTAGGTTGCAATCAACAGAGAAAGTCATTCAATCCAATCCCTGTCTCCCTCAGAAGGGCTAATGAGTCAGGTGAGTAGCTGACTACTCATTCAGGAATTGATTGCACCAGGGGAATAACAAGATAGTAGCTACAATTAATTAAAGAACTTGATTATCATCTTGTCTCTGAAATACCTGACAAAAAGTAAATTTTATTTTATAAAGTTATCAAATATCAGAACTCAATTTTTCATATTTAAGAAAGAAATCTACTGTATCAGTCAATTCTTGTGTTCACTGCCATCATGGGTTTCCGCTTCCACATGAAACACAGAGGTGATTGGAGAGCTCTACATAGCAGGATTGACACCACTGTCTTAAATTAAGCTCCCAGGTAGAAAATAATTTTCCATTTCCACCATCTTAAACAAAATAATATTTTAGGTTATTACAACAATTACTTAGTACATTTTACAGAATCAGATGCTTTCTCTATTTTAGCAGTTGCTTATACCACCCATTTTTGGAATGTCACTTTCCTACTCTGAAGGAAGTAATCTCTAAATTTTCCCCCAGATATTCCGCTAATAAAACTGCAGCATACTTTGGTAAAAACAACATCATATCCTCCCAGAGCTTATTTGGAACTTGGCTGTCTTTCTCTAATATTAAAGGAAAAGTATTCCTTTAAACTTGGCTAAGCGACTTACATTTTTCCTGAGTTTATGAGAAAGGGAGAGTGGAAAACTGCTGGAGGACATCTGCTCAAGAACACTATTGCAAAAGCTCTGGAGATGTCTGGTAACTCCATACAACAAAAGCAGTTCCTAGTGAACCTTTACAACTGAGCTCTACTTACAGAAAATCATCTATGACCTGATTTGCTTCAGTGGATTGTCATAGGCTCACCATGCAAAGACATTCTTTGTGATAATCCTCTTGTAATACAACTAACACCACCACTAAACAGTTGAGCTTTCAATTTTAAGGATTAGTACTTGAGCTGCAACTCACTACTAAGTCAGAAGAAAACAGAGAAAATACAGAGAAACCTTATTGAGGAATCGCCCTTGGAGTCACGTACTATGATTTTTTTTCCTGAGTCTGGCCTATGGGGTCTGCTTAAAGCACAGACTTCTCCTTGTAGACAGACAGAAAAAAATGCTAGAATCTCAAGTAGATCTTAATTTATTTGAAATAACTTTTGCTATTATTCTGAAGGCTCCAGAAAACAGAATAAAACAATTAATGTGACAATTAGTCAAGTTTGTCTCAAACAGCTGTACTTCAAAGTTCTTGATAAAAGACAAAAGAACAGAGAAAGACTCAGTTTAGAGGTCAGAATAACAACTTGTGAACAACTGCAGTTTACACTAAGTCAGCCAACAGGATAACTTAAACTTGAGAGTAGTATGGAAATTGTGACACTGAACAGTTCATTAATAACCAGTCAGACAGTGGTGGTGGGGGGGGGGAAGGAAGGCAAAGAAATTAAAAGAACATTTCTTATTATGGGATAAGACCAAACATTTCACAAGCCTATATAAGCTACGCTTCTCAAAGCACAGCCAATAAATTATTAAATACAGTTATCATTCTTGTTCATTCCTACATGACATTCCCAAGGAATTACACAGTAGTCATGGTCTACAAGAAGCAAAGACGATTGCCAGGCAATTACAGTACACACTCATGACACAGAATATTTGGACAAGAGAACTGTTTTCTTATACACCTACAGTACTGCTATAAATCTGACTAACAGTGAGCACTGTGTTACAAAGAGTGCCAGAAGAGTTGCAGTCACCATGGTAGAGTTTCATAGTTGCCCTAGGCAGGAGGAAGACATCACAAAAAATACTTGGAGCAAATTCATACACCTCAGGTAAATATAGATATATTTTGAAGATAATTAAAAAAAAAAAAAAAAAATATATATATATATACTCAAGAGAAAATTAACTTGAAACTCATAAATCATAAGCTCAAAGGGAGTAATTTTGATGATAAAAGAGATAAGCAGATGTACAAGTCTACCAAAATGAAGAATTATTAGTCTCTACCAAAACCTCCAGAGCAAGTACTAATCTATGCTCCATTTTACTTCTGTTGTTAACCCTTTACTTTTCTCTCTCGTCTTTACTCATGGCATCATTTACTCCACAGGATTAATAGAGAACACATAAAATAGCCTACTATTAACTGAAAAGAATGCAAAAGAAATCAGTCAACATGAAATTTCCAGTAGACTATCTACATCTACAGAGCTTCCTTTCCAGTTCAACACTTAAAATCTTATGCAATGATCTGGAAGAAAACAAAAAAGAACATACTGCTAATAAGATTTGTGGACTATTAACCACAATGGCTTATTACCCATCATTTCAGAATAGTATGATATAAAGCACAGGCAGCCTGTATCTCCTCTGTGTAATGCACAGTTGGCCCATTTAAACTGCATGCTTTTTAATATCTAACAATGCCAATGGATGTGCACACAAATAAAAGGAAAAGAGATTACATTAGAGAATGGAGTAGCATCTCGGGGCTGGGCAGCAAGAGCAGAATGAGAAGAGTGATCAGAGGATGAATAACTTTGTATGAGTTTCCAGGATGCCACTGCAGGGAGAACTGCTGTGGATGTGAATGACAACCTTATTAGCACAGCTCTATGACTGAGCTTATGTGGCCATATGGTTTAAGAACCACAACTGGCTTACGGCCAAACCCTTTGCAGTGTGTGCCAAAATAAGTTCTCACTTGTCTAGCCCAGGCTTTTAGACATGGCTTATATGCTGGCCAGAAGAGTCCGAAATGGATACTTCAGAATCAATGCTTGTTGGTGCACTTAATAGTTTTTACAATTTCCCCCCATCCCTTGCATACCAAGCTTGGCATTTGAGAATACATATAGGTTTGACTAAAGTAACATTCTGATTTGAGCTGTAGGTTTCTTGGAGCATTGCTTCAAAAGCTGACTCATGTCTTAGAACAGTGTTTTCCTTTATTTAAAGTTCACTGAAAAGGTTCCTATCCAATATCATTAGCAATTTAAAGTGTCAAGAGTGATTAATTATTAAAGTGTGCTATGCCAAAACATGAAACTCTTGACTCAAGTACTGGCAAACCCTCAGCAATATTAACACTTTTAATTTCAGTGACTATTAGCACCTGTGCTAAGAGTGGGGAAAGAAAAATTAATTCAATTTTTAACAAATCTAGCTTTTTGTATGTGTAACATGAAACAATATAGTGATATTTCTAGAATGTTCTTCTAAATCTCCAGTATTTTATACAACTGTGCATTTTACAGCCAGCACTGGTGTCTTTTAATTTGATAAAGCTCAAATAATTTTTCCTTCATTTCTTATCTCTGTGCTTCCTGTGGAAGCCTTTGGCATCCACCACATTTCTGGCACCCGTGCAGCTCAGCTACATGTTTTGTTATGAACCACCTTCTTTTGTTTGAACATGCTGCCTAGTAATTTGCTATCTCCACCCCCTCCTTACAAAGGATATCACTCCCCACAAGGAACAATAAATCCTTGTGCATCCCATCCATGCCACTTTTTATGGACCTCCATATATTTTTCTGGGAAGTTGCCAACCTTTACTACTCACTATGAGCTCAAGTCTGCCCGTTCTGTATTAACTCAGAATTATATGTCCCATTTCGCCAAGTGCTAGTTTAAATTAGGAACATTTGCTATTTCTAAGTGCAATTATTGCCTTTTGGGGAATCCTTCACCAAGTGCTAGTTTAAATTAGGAACATTTGCTAAGTGCAATTATTGCCTTTTGGGGAATCCTTCTGGGTTTGTGGAACTATTTGCAGTTTGCCATTGTCAAAGCTACCCCCCCCACCCAGGTAACTTATTTGGACTGCCAAACTTCACTCTAGTAATTTGATTTTTCAGCGTTGGGATGAGTAATTTGAGAGTGTGGCCTCAGCAGAAACAGATTCCTGTGAGAGGCCAGTAATAAGCCTGAAAAATGTTTTTTGGAAATCTGAAAAGACAATAGACTTGTCTTTGTTGTGCAACGTGACCTCCTCTCACAAATGCTGTGTTGAGTCATTCATCCACATATCTGTTATGTCATTCTTTACACAAGTTAATCTAGTTGAGACAGATGTCAGGCTTACTTCCAAAATTAAAACCACATTCCAAAATACAAAATTTTAAGGAATACAGCAGGAAGAATGAAGACAAACTGGGGTGGGGGCAAGATTTTGAATCCTCTCAATTTGAATTAATATATTGTTTAAATACATGCACAATTAGTTGTCTAGGCTATATTAATAAACTTAAGAGTTTAAAAATACAGATTGCTATACACTGCCAACACGGTTTTGAATATAAATTTTGGCAGGCTTTAAAAATATTCATACACCTCAACACTCCATAAAAGAAATGACAAAAACCAGTTTAAAGTGGGAGGAGCAGGATCTTACTAAATTATAGTACTTTGGGGTTTGCAGATTGTGAATATTTATTAAATGCCTCCCTTTTCGCCTCCAGAAAAGGTCCTTTTTCACTTGCAGAGATTAATTATACTATGCTCACAAGTTACAATATCAAACTGGCAATACTGCACATGAAACACGGTTTCAGATAATTAAAAAAGCCCTTTAGTGACAGTCACTTAAGTGCAGAAAACACTTCTAGAAAGAGTTCTCTGCTAGTGCAGCAACACTCATTAGTTTTTAAATTAGTTCAGAAGGCTTAGAGAGGAATAGCTCCTGGGTTGAGGGATTGGTGGTGGAGTGCTATGATAAAAAAATGGCAAAATTGTGATTTTGTCACATTCACAATAGGAAGGTAGATTAATAAATCTCTGCTTCAGCAAACATTGTTAACAGTTACCTGAAACATAAAGGTTAAAGTATTAAAAACTAACAGCACTTACTCAGGGCCTACTTTCTACTAGGAATAGTCAAAGAACCAGTACTCATAGAAGAAGTCATACCAGGAGATATGCCCTGTTTTTCTAATGGACAGACATGGTGCAAACAGATGCTGAGCTATTCCAATTTATTTGATTAATCTAGAACAGTTGTACACTTCATGGAATTAAACTAAAAAGAATATTTCTGTCTTTTCAAATAGTTGCTACAACATGGTCAAACCTAACATGGCAAATACAAAGGAAACAAAAACATAGCATGGATGTGCTGAAAAGACATTGCCAATGGTCAGAGGTACATATGTGGCACTGGCTTCAAGGAGAAATGTTTCAGTTCCCGTATGTTTCAGTGTTTCTCTAAAAGTATATTATTATTAATGTGCACATGTGAGAGAAAGCAACTTCTGCTCGTAACACGAACATATCTACAGTCTGCCAGTCTAAAGACTTTCTCAACTTATTACAAACACTCTTCCACACACATGGCCCGCAGAATGCCAGCAAGATCAAGGCAGCTCCTTGACTTCACAATTTGTTTTCACAGCCTGAATTTAGGACCAAAAAAAAAGTTATTTCCAAGTTCAGCAAGAAGTCCTCAGCTACAGAATAGCTCTACTACTATTAATCTGTACAAGGTGCTAAAGCAGGGTTCTTTTCCTTCCTCCAAAATTAGAACCACCAGTTGTCCCTATCCTTTCTCCCATCAACACGCCACTGGCCACTTTCCTCTTCCCCTAGCCTAGGTATAGTGTTAGTATTTCATGATAATATTTCCTAAGCCACATCTATGTGTAATTACACCTCTTAAAAGCCATCTTATTTTTGTACTTCTGAGAAACACATCATGACAGTTATGACTTGCCTTCAAGACACAACAGTCATTATAATCTACCTACAAAATGGAGATAGAAAGGAGCCATGAATTTATACTTTCAAAAATAAGCTTAAAAGCAGTATCATTTGAAAACAACCCTCCCCTTCCATGTCAGGAGAGCTATACTGTAACTTATACAATATAAAGCATCCCACAGCACTGGAATCTGCTGTTCCTCACAGTGAGATACTGAAAGTCTTTATCCCATAACTGCCACTCCCAATATATGCAAAGCAACCTAAGTGCAGCAATTAATTCAAGGGAGGAGAAGTGTTTAAAATCAAACAGTGCCTAATGAAATGTGCTATATTTTACTGATACTAAGACAATCCGAAACTTGCATTTTCGAAAAATTGAGACCTGGTAGCAAGAAGAAAAGATAATCTTGGCAAATTGGAGATAGTTATGATGGATGACAGTGAACTGAAGATCTTACTTGATTTCTGAAGGTTGGGAGGAAATTCACAGGACACAGAGCTGAAGGTAACCTATTCTCCACTAATACAATTCAGAATTACCTTAAAGTAGTCAACCATTCACAACCTTTTCTTCTTCTTTTAAACAAGAAACAAGGAAGATAAGGAAACTTGTCTGTCTTTTCATGAAGAAAAGAAACCCAAGACACAAACAGATCACCCTTTTCCCTTTTATTGTCTTATGAAAAAGGAGGCATTTGTTGAATTCGAACATGAAGGTACAGATCAGATCTAATCATCTGAGGACACTTACAGAAACAAGGTTTTGTTTGTAAAGAACAAAAGGAAATTATGGATTCGGGCAAGGGTAACTTATGAGACAGACCTGCTTGCAGATATGCTGCTCTTTGGTATTCTGGAAAGCAGTTCAGCAGAAAGAGACCTAATGCTTATTTTGATTTGCACCAAGATCAATAAGATTGAAGACAATTCTAAGGAAAACATCTCAGCAATAAGATCTTATACTAGATGACCACGAGGAGGAACTGATCTGCATTTAGACTGACTCTGGCTCTTACTCCTTTAAATGCAGTTTTATTTTTCAATTCAACACTTTCAATTCAACACAGAATTGTGCCTGAAGTGATTTAAACTTATGCAACATCCACAGAACTCCTGCTTAAGAATTTCACAAGTCAATACTTCTACAGCTTTTTCTGCAAATCCATGCAATATTATTACAAACTCAAACCTTAGTAATTTTTATACCACTTCTGATTTCAAATGAAACTACATTAAGTATTTTAATTTTCAAGAAATTATATGCCATTTTGTTGTATTGTAAGAAAACAGAATTCCATTAAACAGTTCCTCAAATATACTAAATTGCACAACTATCATTCTCCTGAAGACATTTTTAGAGAAGAGAATGAAATAGAAACATGACTTAAGCTTGAAGTTAACTCAAACTACTCTGGTTTCAAGAACTCAGAGTCCAATAACTAATTAGATAATAATTACTTATTAACATTTTCGATGTTACCTCGGGGTAGACAAGCAGTGCAGCAAGATCAATGTAGATGTTGTATTTTCCAAATTATTTTTGTAATCACAACTGCTGTCTCTAAGCAACCTCCAAATATAGTTGGGGATTTGATAAGTGCTCTATTTAGGCTGCTTTAGGAAATGTTTCCACTTCAAACTATCTTTTGCAAGCATCCAACAAAGTTCCTGTTAAAATCAAAATAATGTATTGATTTTGTCTCAGCTATAGAAATTAGTCAATTTTTCAGCTTTCTGTTTGGAAAACAAGCTATTTGAATAGAAAAAAATGATGTCAAACAGTTTAATTCTTCATTTTTCCGCAAAACTGAAGATAATGGCAGTTCATAGGACTGTTTTCTTAGGCTTCCTCAGAATGCTGTTTCTCTTCAGCTACTATTTATCCAGCCGTAAGCCCCACTTGGACACTGAGAAAGTCTTGCCTCATTACACTGCATTTCTACAGTGTGCCTCTCCTACTAGAACCTTTCAATCCCATGTTTGTTCTGCACTCATAACAACTTGGGCTATATTTAGCATCTTCTGTACAACATTTAGAGGTGTGAACAGTTATATTAATGAAAGAGAAAGCCTGATAAGGGAGTCTGATACAGATCAACACATTTTTATAAGAAATGGAAATAAACAGCTTCAGCTACCTTCATGACTGTAGAGAGTATTGTTTGTTCCTTGGATAGGATTTCTCCTCTCCCCCCTCCCCCTTAGTTCCCTGCTTATTTAATGTGGCATCAATGATTTCTATAGTAAAAGTTTAAGACAGGAGAGTATTTAATGCAACAAAACTATATTTTTATCATGCAGCAATGCCATGCTCCATTTATTCTCATTCAGACACTAATCTATAAAAGTCACAGAAAGCACCTTCATTTACTGTTACTTTTTATACATAACAGAAGCAAGAAACATCACGCTGCATGACAGGGAGCAGAAAGGAAACATGTTTATCACCTATAAGCTTTTCAGCTGATTTACTGTTTTATGCTAACGTCACTAAGCACAAAAATACACTCTACTCACCAAATAAATTGCTTGAATGTCCTTGCTTAGATATGGGTTTCAGTTCATTTAATCCCCATGCGTAACGCTTATAATTATCCCAGGCATGCTTCATCATCTGTAGGGAACGAAAGCAGGATTATAATGTTGATTTAGGAAGAAGCCACAGAAAATACCAACTTGAGAATATTCTCAATATTAAACATATTAATTCAATTGTTAACCAAAATCCTGTTGCATGCATTGAAACTATGAAATAGTCAATAAAGAATAACAGTGGCACTGTTTTCAGGTGGCAGTGGGATGGTTGCTGTAATAGTTACTGTTTCTCTCTACTTCTACTCTTATCTGCAAATTTATGGCCAAGACACACTCAAAAATGATTAATTTTTAGGAAGGGAATTCATTGTGTCATATATCAATTCAATTAAGATTTTATTTCCCTTAAGCATATACCTCTGAAACTGAGAGAAGTAACAGTTTTAAAGAAGGTTTTTCCCCTAGAACAGGATTCTTTAAGGTGAAAAAAAAGCTCACAGTTGTTTTCAGATTCTGGCAGAGACTTGCTTGCATAAAATTAACTGGTTCAAACCCAGCACAGGTAGTAACAGTAGAAGGATGGCAAAGTGGGCAGGCAGAACACCTAGAAAATGTTTTGAGTGTTTTACAATACAATCTTTTGTGACTATAATTCCACCGGTAGCTACTTTCACATGCCATTTTGCACAAAGAGACGAAAACCTTTACAACTAAACATATCACTACCAAATCATGTTCTGCACAAGAAGAGGTGCAGCACAGATAAATACTGCTTTGGAAAACAGCCTTGCAGAGCCCAGCACAGCAGTGCTGTGCTAAGAGCAGGGGGCATCCACACCAGAAGCCAGGGGAGTGGGTTGACTCAAGAACAGCTCACACTCTCCACCACCATCACCAGACACAATTGGTCTGAACTGTCCTTTTTCAAGGTGGTCCAGGTGCATGGCCAGGAGCTCACATGCCCCTCCCCAAAAATGACGTGAGAAGAAAGCACACAGCTCTGCAGGCCTGATGATGAACCACTGGCACTCCAGCAGGTCCAACACCTCCCTTTACCATCCACCACTTTTAACACCTGCTCAAGAAGAGTCTTCTTTAAAGGCCACCACAAACAGCATGACTTTATGTAACAGAAAGAAAGATATTGCCTCCTTGCTGTCCCTATTCCCCTCTTCCACAAGGCAGAGTAGTGCTGGGAATGCCAGAGGTCATCTTCTAGACAAAAAGTGACAATTTCAGACCTTTTCAAAGATACTGCTTCAGGCTGTCAGATGACAACACTGCTCTGCCCTTGCTTTCAGACCTCTTCTTGAGGCCATGTGTGTCAAGGATAATTCTGTTAAATAACAGTTATAATTCTAAATTTAAAAGCAGCAGCCTTGGGACATGCTGATAATAGTAATCCTGCACTTTCTCCCTTCCTCTTTCCTTTGCTCAAACCACAAATAAATTATGTCAATTAAAAATCTGCATTAAGCCATACTATAATAAATGACAACAAATTTTCTAGAATACTGCTATACTTGTGAGAATAAACATTTCTCCGCTATTAATGGGAGAAAAAAATCCATGTTTATCCTGCAGGAAAATTCATGGATGTTTATCTACACTACAGGTACAGCTTTACAAATACAAAAATTGGCACCTGCAGTTAATATATAAGCATCTTCAACCAAAAGATTAGCCTGCTGTCAGACCTCAGCTGAAAGGCAGCAAGTCAGAGGCCTTGTGGAAATGGTCTCAGGACACGGATGGCAATGATATGCCGGATGACAGGAGCTGTGCCCATTGCTTGACTTCATTGCAGAATGGCTTAGGAGCTCTCCCAGGATAGGGCTTTTTGTCCCAAAGCAGAACTGGTAATAGGCAGCCAACTGGCAGGCTTTATGATTATGGGGCATTCCCAATCCATGGCTACAAGGATCAAGACTACATGAAACCAATCGTTTGTCCACAGCATATTTACTAATTTACCAATTGAAATTTTCTGGTAATTTTGTCTATTGTACAAGGAGGATTTATTCTGCCCTGTCATCATAGCCCAGACCTGCAAGTTCAGTTTTAGATATTGACGTACGAATTCCCAGAGATTTCTGGAGGCTAAATCCTATGCTTTCTCAAAGCTTATTTTCTCATGTAATCACATCAGAATCTTTTCATTTGCTTAATCATAATCAGGGAACGCCACACAAAAGGGCTTTTGTTTTTATATACATTAAACTTGTAATTAAGTGGTCTGAATCAAAGGGTCTAAAGATGCCATATTACAACAACATTAAAATTGCTCAAATCAGTAGCACCATTGTCCTCTCATTTCTCCATCCTTTTTCTCCTAGCACAACTGTGCTCCTTCTCTTGCGTAAGAAATGCAGTGGTCATGCATTCCTAAACCAAGTCAATTCATGAAACAGAAACTTTTGCAAGTGAGATTCTTTTTTTCAGGATCCTTTTTGTCTTGCCTGATTCCTCAAGTCAGATTGCCATGAGTATCAGAGTTACCAAGAGGGAAAGGCAGGAACAACTCCAGACCAGTTCAGTCTGGCCACAACAGTCACAAAGTGTGTGATGCCACAAGATGTTTTATATGCAATCCCTTGCCTTTAGTTTTTCCCCATGGACTGACACTTCAATCATATTGTACCATAACTGTATGTGTGATTTGGTAGCAGAACCCACTCTGATTACCCTATTGCTCATCAACCCGTAGCTAGTAAGACAGGAAGATAACCCAGACAGTAGACGCTATCTTCTAATAATATTTATTATTGTGTGCTAATGAACAGCAAATAGGTTGTTGGGGGTTTTTTTGCAAAATTTCCTCCCATTCTGCTAACTACTCAGGTACATTTGCCTAATTGCTTCCTAGGAAATTACAATGCATGGATCCAACAAGCCAAGAAGACAGAAAAAAATACAAACTGAAACAAAAAAAAACCCAACAAACCCCCTGAACAAACAAACAATAAACCAAAAAGCATTCCTCCCCCTAAACTTTAAGAAATATTCCAGTAGTAAAAACCCTACCAGAATTTACTGAACAGGAGACCTGAGCAGATTCATCTCTTTTGGCTAATCAAAGCGTTCTTTAGGCCTCTTCCAGAAAGCCTAGATTTAGTCAAAACCACTGAGGTTAGTGAGTAAATTTATTCCTAAGAAAGTGTACCTTTAGAACATTCTTGCTTTACACATTTGGGAATTTATGAACATACATTGAAAGCAAAAGGCAGCTCCAAAAGCAGTCAGTGAGCCCTCTAGTGTTTCACAAGAAATGAGTCATTCCAATTAGACACAAACGTGAATGGCTGTTTAGAAAAAAAGTTACTAGCACTTAGTGTTACTGTGTTACTGGGCAAAGAGCCCGCAGAGACAGCAGCCAAAGAACCCTCCGTAAATCAATACTGCCGTGCTACACAATCGAGTTTGGGCATCTAACCTGTCAAGAGGTCTCAATTTCTAGCATTCAATACATCAGAAATACTCTACATTCCTTCCCCCACTGTGGAAATTACAAAACTATACTAAGTTTCCCACTACACTAACTTCCTATTTGTTAATAGCTTAATTTTCTATGTAAGAATGAAAAGGTTCTAAAATATTAAGGAACAATTTTAATAGACCCAGCTCACAGGTAGTTCTTTGCTTAGGCAAAACTCCTAGCACCGGTACTTTGGGAATGAATTTTAACAGGTTTTTTTGAGAAATCCATCTATCTTTGCAGTCTTCACCCTTCTGTTTGCATGGGATATCACCAAATCATTATCTCCTGATTTTTTTCTTGGTAATTCACAAAGGGTCTTTTGATCATGTCTCTGACTACTTGTACAAGTGCTGTTGATCACTTGAAATTTCTAAAGATCACAGTTACTGAGAACATCCGGTATATCAACACAACATTACTGATGCTGTTAAAAAGAGAAATTCACAATGAGGGAGAGTCTCTACAGTATAACTAATAAAATTATATTTCAAATAATTCCTTATTACCCTTCCAGAATGTTAATAGGCAGCATTACACTTGCATAGAAGCATCCCTCAGTCCTTCTAGTTTTACTATATGTTAAAAAAAATCACAGAATGGTTGGGATTGGAAAGGAGAGATGATCTGGAGATCAACCACTTCCAGTCCCTGTGCTAAAGCAGGCTCACCCACAGCAGGTTGCACAGGACTTTCATCCAGGCAGTTTTGAATATCTCTAGAGGAGGAGAACATCTTGCAGTAGAGATGGTTTTCCTCACATTCAAACGGAACTTCTTGTGTTTCAGTTTGTACCCAGTGCCACTTATCTTGCTGCTGGGGACCACTGAAGAATCTAGTCCTGTCCTGCCCTTAAGATATTTGTATGCCTTGATAAAATCCCATCTCAGTTGTCTCTTCTTCAGGTTAAACAGGCCCAGCTCCTTCAGCCTTTCCTCAAAAGTCAGAGATGCTCCAGTCCCCTCATCATCTTCATAGCCCTTTGCTAGGCACTCTCCAGTAACTCCTTGTCTTTCTTGAACCGGGGAGCCCATTACTGGACAGAGTTCACTGAACCTCAAACTCTAGAAGAGCCTGACAGCTCCTGGTGAAGCCCATGCCTATGTTAGCAAAGTCTGTTTGTGATGGAGTCCCACCTCACGTCCCTCACAGTCAGATGAACAGCTGAAGGTTTGACCAGCTAGGATTGTTTCACTAGTAAGCTTGCTGCTTTTCCATCTTCAGAAAAAAATGGGGCACAGATTTTTACGTATGAAGTCATAAAATGCCAAAGCATTACCTCCCACTTGTCTTGGAGAATAATGAAGTGTGCTACTGTAATTGCTACCAGCAAAGCCACTTAGAAGAAAAAAGTGAATATCTGACATTATGCACAAAAGAACCTGTGCATTTCTTTAAAAGCAGCATTTTTAAATACAATTTTAAAACCCTTCTCAACCCACTCAAATAAGTAAAAAAAAAAGTAAAATACAAACCCCAGCAATTTGTTCTGTGAAAGCAGAAACAACAACCTTTCCTACAGCCATAATATTGGCCAACTAAAAGATTATGATAATGCACTCCCAGTTGTTGGTATTTTAGTTACTGCCATCTTTCAAAGCACTCTAACACAACACCTAGAGAGGATATATAAGTCACTTGTAATTTACAAAATACGCTCTATTCAAACAGGAGCGCACTGACAGAAAACAGCGATGCTGAATCAGCACAGTAGTAGTCGTATTTAGATGGAAACTACTGCAGTACCAGGTGGAGTGAAAATAATAACTTAATAAGGTTTATTTTTAGCAGTTACATATAAGTGGGGGAGATGCCAAAGAGGATGTCAGGAAAAGAACGGGCATATTAAAGGAAAAAAAGGATTAATTGCATGAAACAGTACTATCTTGACCTTTTTAACCATTTAAATCTTGCCAAAACAGAGGAGGAAGGTGGAAAACTAAGATACTGAAAGTTCAAGAAATGAAGAGACAAAAAAACCCCAACAGCTCCCTCTCAAATCAAACCTTCCCCCAACAAACCTCTGAAGAAAATGCAACAGTTTATCTAGTCTCCATTAACTCCCACCCCTACCTTAAATAATCTTCTCTATCTCTGTTTACATTGACCTTTCTACACATTTAAATTATTCTCACCTTTTAAACTCCTTACTAGAACTGCATGTTCACTCAGCCTAGTCTCCCTGCACCTTCTCTCCTTGATGCTGTAACTAAAACAGCATTTTTCCACAGTATCAGCAAGGGAGATGAAGGAAGTCCCTAGAATTAGTAAGATTAGTAAGAAACCTCAACAGGCATTCCACTTGAACTTTCCTCATGTACAAATTAACTTGGATGGCTGATGACTGTTCTGGGTCTGGTTGGGATGGAGTTAGCATCCATCACTGCAGCACATATGGTGTTTTGAATTGGTGCCTGAAATAATGCTGATAACGAAGCAACACTCTGGCTGTTGCTGAACAGTGCTTGTAAAACAGCAAGGCTTTCTCTTCTTCCAGGTCCTGCCCCTTTTCCGCTCCCCCTGAGAGGCAGAATGGAGGAGGTGCCTATAAGGTTGAGAGGGGACACAGCTGGGAAAGCTGACTCCAGTTGGTCAAAGGGTTATATTTCCTACCACATTAACATCATGTTCAGCAACAAAAACTGGGGTACAGGAAGGAAGACCAGTTCTCCAAGGTAGCTGCTGCTCAGCATCAGTCTGATTGTGGGAGGATATGAGTGATTGCCTTTGCATCATTTGTCCCTGCCCCCTCCTTCTTTCACCTAATAAATGGGCTTTATCTTGTTCCAGGCGTTCTCTGGCTTTCATTCTTGCTGTTTCCTCCTGCAGCCCACCTGAGCCAGCAGGTGTGTGGATGCTCGGCTGCTGGCCCTGGTGAACTCACCATGGTGTCTCATGGCATCTTCAGTGCGGGAAGTTTGTGACCCCAACGCAAACCCCCAGCAGGTTTCTTTGTTCTGATGAAATATTACATCAAACATTAGCAAAAACTCAAGTTTATATTGTTACTTTCTGTTCCTATTACTGTTAACCAACAAGCTAACTAAGACTTGGTGAATCAGAATCACAGTAGGGTTGAGGTTGGAAGGGACTCTCTAATAGTAATTTTGCCCAAAGCCCAGTGAAAGACCTTTTCTCAACTGTTTTCACAGCCCCTGAGTACCAAGCAAATTGCAGCACAGCTAAAAAAATCATTCTACGAATTTATTATTAGCAAATGTAATATTACCTTTGAAATTATTGCCACCAATTAGGCTTTCTCTGTGAAAAGCTGTATGATCCCCCTTCAGCTGATTCACTATCACTTTCATAAAGCTATGCTGTATGTATGAAAGCTTTGTTTAATATGCTCTTACTGAATCTACTGATTACCACAGTGAGTAATTTTTGGAAATACACAGCCTTTGTTTCTTTAGTTATCAAAGGATTACATTTGTGTTTCATCATCTTCACAATGGTATTTAGCATAACATTGCACTTTAAAGAAATACAAGTTATTAACTGAGTTTTTTGAGCTTCTCTTGAATAATAAGCATCTTGAAAACATGAAGTTATATGTGAATTTCCTCTGTATCTCCATACATAACACTTTTTCTAGGATTAGTAAGCACAACTACATTGAGAAATCATTTGTCAGTTTCCTTGTTTCTGAGCATGATCTTTGTTATCTTTGTCAATATTCACATTACTGCTTTAGTAGCACCTTAAACCTCTTATTTCAGTCTTTTTTTTTTGCAGTTTTGCACGCAATCCTAACACATTCCAATGTCTTTTCCATCTGGAAATGTTATGATCACTAATAACTACCTTGACTTTTTTTTAAGTAATTTTTATCAGTATTCACAGTATGTTCAGACTTGCTCTATAGTGGAAATTCTAGGTAAAGATATAAGGTGTTCTACTGCAGTTACTCCTTCACTGATCAGTTCATAACCCTATCGAAGCAGACATGCAGCTATGACTAAGAGTGATACACGTCTCCTTTTGGCTCTTTCAGTTACTCTGTCTACTGTTATGCTGGACTGCTGACAGCATTCATTATAAGCAACTTTTCATAAAGCAAAAACTAAAAGTTAACTTTTTAGCTGAACACCAAGATTCACAAGAAAACTAGTTAAAACTGGTTTATATTCAGATCATGTCTTCTGGAGGTAGAATTGTGTCTCGAGTTTATTTTCGAACTAAACATTAGCCATTATAGTTGTCTGAATTTTAAGCTCTTTATTTTCTGTTACTATTTCTTACTCCAGAAACAAAGCTGGAAAAAAAAAATCTCAAATGTATAAAGGTTCACCTCAGTTGATACTGTTTATTTTTTTTCTCTTGAATCTGACAGAAGATACAAATGACAGACTCCTTTTCTCTATTGGCAGCAGAAATCTGTTTTTCTCCTTCAAGACACGTAAAATAAATCCTGTCACCATGAACCTTCATATAAATAATCACTTCTTATCTGTCAGCAGGATGATTATTGCAAATCAGGAGCTTGACAGATTTTTGGTGTTTATAACCTCATTTCCTAATGGCATCATCCTGAGTTAAAAGCAAACCACACAGTGTCAATGTTTGTTTAACAGTCACTGCCAAAGTGTCACCATTTCTAATTTAGCAGGTGGATGACAACCATGCTCCAAAGCCCTGGCTGGCTGGAGGTGTTCCTGTGAGTGCTTCCTGATGGGACTTCCACGTAGCCAAGTAAAGCCAGAAAGGAGACTTTAGTATTAGTTAATGGGCCAGTAAAAAGGATTCCCAGTCACTGTTTTCCACTAAGCAGAAGACAAGGGTTTGGAGAACATTAAGGTGCTCACAGCTTCCTTGTGCATTGTGATAGGAATGAAGAATTCTTAACAACTCACAGGTTCATCCAGCAGTGCTGCCCACAGTGTAGGGCACTGCCAGACACAAAGTGGGGGAAATACCTGTAACTCTTGCCATGAGAATAGAACTAAGGTAGCCAAACTGATTTACAGGATTTTCCATTAATATTAAACATGCATATCATATCATTAAATCCTTTATATGGCTCCGTATGTAATGATCTGCATTAAAGGGATATGCAAGCAAAATCCTACCACTCCTCAGCACTTCAGTATCTTACAAATAATTAATTTCTTGCCCACAAAGACAAATTAAAATAAAAAAATCTAGCATTTGCACAGAAAAAAAAGGAAGTAAGAGAAAAAATAAAAATATTAAGGCCTATTCTGAGGATTAATTTGTCATTTGTATTGCAAAGCACTTCAAACTCCTCAAATTGAAAGCCTGATAGAAATGCTAAGTATTATTCCCTCATGTGTTAAGTTACAGATAAGCTTCTATTCTTGTATTTTCTATTCCTCACAGTAGCTTGTAAGCCTCCTTAGGACCATATTAAACTATCTAACTAATATTCATCATATGCCATTCTGGGCATCATTTATTAACCAGGGACAGACATTGCACAGTGCTTCATTCTGTTACTCATTCTAAAAGGAATCAATTATCCTATTAATTCTGTAACAAGAATTCTAATTAAAAGGTAACTAAAGAGAACAGGAAATTTGCAGGTAAGGTATTTTCTACACTTATTTTATTACTGCATATTTTATTTAATGCACAAGTACACAAGAAAAAAGAAACTATTTCATGTAAGAAATAACTAATAAGAACAGCAGCCCTTATACTTTGCTATGTCTGCACCAAAAAAAAAAAGATAAATTAGTTCTTTTGAAAATTATGGTATGACATATGAAATTACTCCAAGATAACAAGCCACATTCTACTCATTTGCCAGGCATACCTCTCTTTGTTAGCAGTAACATACTGCTAAAATTACGAAGCTGGGCTATAGTGCTTTAACTATTGAATGGTTCATTTTAGTAGAAGTCACAGGGTGATAAGGCAGAGAAACTTGAAGGAAGTTCACCTGCGTACTTCATATATTAATATCATTTAGTACAAGCCAGTAAGTCTGCTTCTTACCTGGCCATCTCACCAGGAAAGATACAAGAAAAGCAGCACAGAAACATCCTGAGACCCTTCCCTTGACTAATCAAAAACTAAGAAGGCAAGAACAATGTACAAACCTTCCCACAAAGAGCACTGTCCTTGCACTTTCTGTAACCGAAAGTCTGTCTAATTTTAGCCAAATGAAATCATCTATTTCAGGGAAATAGAAGAAAGTGTGGTTCAAAAAGTTTGCCTATATAGTTACCCAAATCTAACATAACAGCATTCTTCCTACCTTGAACCATCCAGAGTAGACCAGTTTTAGCTCAGTTTTAGATTCATTCACTTTAGTCCAGCTGTCTTCCACCAGAAGTATAGAAAACGAAATAGATATGCAAGAAAATGCTATTTCCTTATCAAACTGAGGGGTTTGAATAATCTTATTTTTATTATTATTTTTTATTTCATCTCCCAAGTAAGCTAGAATTTGAGTATGTTCTGTAGGCATTTAAATAGTTTTTCCTGAAAGTATCTGCCTTGAAAGCATTAATTAAGATATTGTTGAACTGCTTCATCCTCCAGCTCTCAGTTACTAGTGGGTGAACCAACTACACATTCCCACTAACTACACAAGTTAGTGGAAAAAGAAAAGAAAATATAGTACTGAGGTGTAGTATTATGAAATTAAGCACAATTTAAATTAATAACTGAAAATATTCTTTTTCAACTTATTCCACTTGCCATTTATGTCTGAACACATGCACACATGAGACAGAAATCGTGAACTGTCCAAGTCATCCAGTTCCAAACAAAAGAGCAGTCCAAAGAACAAGCCATACAGCCTCTACCTTACAACTTAGCAACTGTTACCAAGATCTGCATTTCAGAAAAAAAATTAAGCCTACAGACTGTCACTCAAAACCACTGCATTTCTCCAAGGCTGTCTTCTTCAAACACTTAACCTAAAAAGTCAGATGGGCTCTTTAACAGATACACAGAACCTATTTTTTCACAGTTTGGATATCTATTTTTTTCTTAAATCTCTATGGTGGATAAATCAGTGATGCTCTAATGTTCCGGGTTTTTGTCTAAGAGACTCACTGTTAGCTATTTTTTTAAAGAACCAGATCACACAGATGTTTTGTGTTAATGAAACACCCATTAAAAGAGAAACATATCACATCACAAGGTAATGTGGAAGAACTCAGGTCATTGTTCATTACTGACAATAACCAGAAAGAAAGCTCAAACATTTTCACTTAAAACAGATAAGCATAGAAGAGTTGTATAAAAAAATGCAGAATTAGTAGCAGCCTCTGAAGTTCACGTGCAATTTGATTAATGTCATAAAAGGTAAGGAAAAAAGAAAGCAATTTGTGGAAATACTACTCTTATGAAGAATAGTGGTATACATAGACTCATCCCACTCAGTGTCATTTTTTTTTCTGTATCTACTTATGACTTGCTACAGTTTCCAAGAACTCCCAAGCTGAACAGTGTGAACAGTTCAGCTCCTGCACCTGCATGATACAATTATGCTTTTGTTCTCTTTTTCCTACTGTTCTTTAAGAAATTATTTGGTAAGGTTTGCTTCTAATTAGAATTTAAATTATTCATGGCATGGACTGCATGTCCTACTTGTTGTGAGGTACCTGGCACTCCATAGCCACGCTGCTAGTGAAGTTCCCAATCTCAGCAGGGGCAATGCAAATAAAAATATAAGCAATACAATAATAAGCAGTGCTATGCAATAGAACACAGCCACATGAAGTGATTAACATCAAGGTGGTTCAAGTTGCTGTTTCAGAGCATGATTAACATACACAAAAATGAAGTAAGGTATCTTCACACATTTTGAACCTCAATCTCCCCTTAACATGCTTCCAAGTTTTATTCTGCCACTAAAGTCAGTAACAAACTTTTGGCCACCTTGTTAAATGGAAACTGTCAGTATACCCAGGTCTATCCAGCATGTCTTTTAAGACAGGAACAACAACTAAATAAAGCAACAGCAATCTTCCTGAAGTTTCCCCCCCTTGCAAAATGAGTCTACATTCATCCCCCAATCCTGCTTCCCTACGAGGGAATCGGAAGTGACAAGACAGTATCCTTGATGGTAAGAAATTTTACTTGTGAGAGGAATGCCAGACTGGCATTGAAAGGCAAAATTTCAGATGTATCTTTTAAGAGGAATGTTTCTTTAATTGTATTTTCTTTTATTTAATTGTATTTGATTGAAGCAAGTATTTCTTAATGTTTTTTTAATTGTCGTATTTTTCTTAAGAAGAAAAATTAAACAGTGAGCCATGCATTACTATTAGTAGATTTGTGGCCATTACCAACTTAAGTTAAATGGCTAATAACAGTAAGTAAAAACACAAACAAGCTATAAAAACCACTAGAGTTTCTCAGTTAATGAGAAACTTACTAGAGCTTGATGTGGTCCCTGACTTCATGAAGTGCAGGGCACTTTGAGTTTTCAGAAATGCTGGGTACTGCCAATAAATACTTCACCCATCCTCAGGCCATCAGCTTTGAAAAAAGGGCAGCTCTTCCTTTCCACTCCCCTCTCCTCTCTCCAGCATCCAGTTAGAGAAGCTGAAGTACTTCACTGCTACAGCTCATTATCGTGGCCACGATGAAACTGCACTTTCAGAAGTCAGAGAGCCTGTTCACTGAAGAGTATTTACATAGATTAATCAGATATGCAGCTGCTGCATGGATCAAGGGCTAAGTCTGCATCATTACCACTATGGTCAGTGAAGTCTCTCCAGCCTAATATCCTGGAATTAGGGCAAAAGGATGGGACTGTTTCCCAGAAGCTGAAAACCAGTCGCAGGTGGGTCAAAAGCAGGTGATACTTGCAGAATGTGATGCAATGCAACCTTACCAAGTGACCAGTTTGGGGTGGGGGAAGGAAATCCAATCTGGGAGCCAGGGCTGCTGTTGGCAGAGGTCAAAACAGGTAGGAGAACAGGTCAGCAAGAACTTAATGAAATTTAGCGGGGTTCAGATGGTGGACAAGGACAAGAAGCCAGGAAGGGAGAGGTGTGGGCTGCCCAGGGTGGCTGTTCCAGCTCTGTCCTGCTGTGTTCCAGCACTGTGGAGGCACAGACCTAAGCAGCCCTGTCTGACCTTGGACGAAGGACCTTCTCACACCTCCACACCAAGTTATCCTGCAATCCCAACAAATTCAGTATAGGCTGCACATATTTACATACATTTTACAGGGCAAGTAAATTGACTTGCTTTTCCCGATCAACAAAGGCACAACTCAAATTTCAGCCCAAGATTGTGGCTGTTTAAAATATTCCAGATGAAAATCATGAATTGTTAAAGCCTTTTCCCAGCCTTCAGAAATATTTCAAGGTATTTTCTATATTGAATAAAACACATCAGCTATGCAAAACACTACCAGCTCATTTCTGATAGGAAGTAAGAGCTATCTACTTATGGGATTAGTATAGAAAGATTCAAGAAGAACAGTTAAGATCGTCAAACCTTGGCAAAACGTGGTGAAGATCCACTGTCATCTACAAAGTCATGGTTTCTGCCCATTTCATATTTACATCTACTTATTTTGGTCAGGATTGATCAAACAGCTTTTCTAGGGCTGCATTTGATTTCAGAAAAAATATCATTTTAAGAAATATTTATTTCTGCAGCCCTCAAACTATCTCCAGGAAACATGGGCTGCATAGTAGCAAATTTTCTAAGGTGAAAATTTCTTGCTGTAAATTAATCATCACATCTAGCTATGCAAACAATGAAATAACCACCTAAACAGGAAATGTGTACCAGCTATTATCCTTCAGCAGTTTTATCACAGTATTCGGAATGGATATTGTAAGCTGCCTAAACATTACCATTCATTGCATGGCATTTTTTTTCCTCTTGAAACATTTATTTGATTACATGGCCTGTGGATCCTGACACAACCAGTGCTGGTTAAGTTCCCCAAATACAAGACACTCAGACCTTACGCCTTTTGCTTAATTCCACTACTGCAGTATATACATGATACAAAACAGTGGCCGGATTGGTAAATTAACGCTCCAGTTCACGTAAACACATCTGCAAAAAAAGTATTAAGACACTTTCCCCATACCCAACAGGTGAAATGTACCTACTGGTATCTATATTTCCTTCAGTCAGCCTGGAATAATGGTAACACCTTGGAAATGATGCCTTTATACTGTAAGGTACAACTATGCCATGAATCCTTTTGTGGAAGGATACTGGTTAAGAACAAACTTAAAAATCTAAACAAATCTGCTTTTATTATAACTAAAATTAATTTAACCCTTTGGTAGTATCTCTTCCAACGCTATTCATAGCATATTAGTGCTTCATACAGTATTTTTCTTACATATCCAAATCTTCCTCAGCAATAAGCAGATATAAATGATATAGCAAATCATAGTATTGTTAATTTTTCATCAGCTCCATGTGAATTTGAGAACTCTCACAGGCTTATGGAGAATGCCTGTGATCATGTCTTCATGACAGTCAAAAGAAATCAGATGCTCAGTTGTACAAGAAAAATTAATGCAAAACCATAAAACCATTATGAGATAAAAACAGCCATGAGGGATACTAGTGGTCTGTTCCAAACACCACCTGGCAGTAGGGGATACAGAAAAAAAAGAAAGGATTCAATTAAGAGGCATGAAGATATTTTCCTCAATGGAAAGGCTGAAAACTGGGCAACAAGACAAAAATAAAGACATGCAAAAAGTAAGGACTGCTCCTGAAAGACTTTGTAAAAGACAAAAGGAAAAAATGAAACACACAAACATTAGGTTTGTTACTGAAAAGGCAAACACTCAAGAATCATTGCCAGAAGATACAAACAGTGACAACCTAACAGGATACTGAAGTATTTGAGAGAGCAGATGGTCAGAGAGGCCCAAACTTCATACTGCATTTCCTAAGCTGTTAACAAAAAGTGCGTCAAACGCAGTTTTCACAGCACAAATGGAGCATAATTTTAGTTTGCACTATCTATAACACAGATAATGGCAGGATGACTTTCAAGCACTGTAGTGTTATTAGGAGATACCATCCACCCCACACACTCCGTAGAGACTTATTATAGAATCATAGAATCCTTAAGGTTGGAGAAAGACCTCTAAGGCCACCAACTCCAACCATTAACCCAGATCTACTAAGGCCACCAATAAAATATGTCCCTAAGCATCACAACCACGTATCTTTTAAATACCTCCAGGAATGGGGCTTCCCTGGGCAGCCTGTTTCAATGCTTGACAACCCTTTTTGTGACAAAGTTTTTCCTAATATCCAATCTAAACCTCCACTGGAACAACTTGAGGCCATTCCCCCTTGTCCTATTGCTTGTTACCTGGGGAAGAATAACCTCACCTCGCTACAACCTCATTTCACGTAGTTGTAGAGATCCATAAGGTCCCCCCTGAGCCTCCTTTTCTCCAGGCTAAACAACCTCATCTCCACAATGGGCAAAAATTTTAGCATTTTACTGCCATCTAAACTTACAGCTTCTCAGCATATATGGTGCCTCACAGAAATAGATAAGCCATCATAAAAACATATAGGAAGTGTGATGCTTCTCCATCATACAGTGCATTCAACAACTACCTGTAGTTTCTGCCCCTTCCTCCGCAGGAACAGGAAAGCTGTCTACTAAGAGAAAAAAAAAAAACCTGTGGATGTGACTTGCTTTCCAGCTACTCCTTTCTTTTAGTTCTCTTGCTTTTTGCAGGCAGGTATGTAAAACCACACAAGTCTCCCAGAACCTCTGTTGATTCCTCACCTGTATTTCAAGATTCCTTAAGATCAGTCGGAGTACTTAATGTAAACTACAGTACAGAACAGAAGAGACAAAGTCCTTGCTCTCCCTCAAACTGTTTTGGACAATTCAGCCAAAGCTGAAACTTTAGGGGCTTGGAACTAGTTGATCTTTAAGGTTCCTTCCAACCCAAATCATCCTATGAAAATAATCTAGGGAGTTTGCTGCAGCTGTTTCTAAGATATACTTCAAAGATAAGCACAATTATATGGCAAAAGTGAAAACAAAGCATCCAAATCATCATAATAATTAAAAAAAAATACCTATGTCAAGTCACCAAGCTACAAAGTGTCTGGTAGAGTGGAGCCAAGGATGAAGTTCACTGTTGAAAATCCAACTGTCCATGTTTAAAAACAGGTCTCCCTCAACCCACGAAAAACAACCAACCAAACAAACATATACAAGCAAAAAACACATCAACTTCACTTGCTGTGGATAGAAAGATGAATTTGACAAGCCCCTTCCAGGCAGGTTGATGGCTGAGGAGCACAGCAGGCAGGGACTGAGCTTCCCCAGCAGCCTACTTGACAGGTCCTGTCAGTTTTCATTTCTGGCTTACTGCCTGCCCACGAGCAACTTTTGTAAATTTTGAAGATTCTACTTTTGGATGAAGCATTTTTTGAAAATAAATATATTGTTCTTTAGTCTCACATTTCTTCCCTAAATCTCAAATTTTTCCACCAGGAATGGTCTCTATCCAGCTCTGGGCTCAACCCCTTTTCCAAGTTTATCCTTTTCCAGCTACCAAGTCCCCTGAACTCCGATGCAAACAGCTGTGGTTATCCCTATAGAAAGACTTTAGGAAACCGCCAGATACATCTACAGTTACATAAACATTGAGGTATGTGTGAACAGTATTATTCTGCAACCTTTTTTGGGGGTGCAGGTGCAAAGAATTACAGACTGCCAGACTCTCTGTGTGCCAGGGCAGCATGAGAAAGGCACTGCCAGGCTGGAGGTGCCTCTGCCGAGATAACACCACCACCAAGTGCAAGATGCTGCAGATAACAGCGGGGGAGCAGCCTACACACAGATGGCTCACCCTGTCCTGTGGCACCACTGACAAGACAGCAACAGGACAAAGGGCAGGCAGGTGCTAGAGATAACAGGCTGTTAGCTTTTAACAGAATTGAGGCCAGTGAGAAAAGCAAAACCAGGCTGAGATGTTTAATTGGGAAGCGACGAGCATGATAAATGGAAAGAACTTGGAAAGCAGAGAATAGGAGAAGGGAATGCAATCAGGTGTTTGAGGGCACATTATCAATGCAGTGAGGGGGAACCTGGGTGCTCTCCCTCCTGCAGGCAAGGGAACAGCTAAAGAGGACCTCCTGATATCTTAAAATATACTGGATGGAGCAGACCTTTCCCCATGTTTATAGCTCATTAACTGAGCATTTGGGTAATACTAATGTAACTCTGTTCATTAAAGTCATGAATTCTGTTTGTGCCATTCTGAAACAACACAAATATCTTTCCTCAGGACCTTTTTTTGGTTCTTGTTCCTGTCTCAAAAATAGATTTCTCCCAGTACAAGGCAGGCCAGCTCTCCAAAGATACTCAACACAAAAAATGACTGCTAGATTAGAGTCTAAAAGGCGTTATCTACTACAGTTTCCTACCTCTAACAAATACTTATGAATAGTACAAGCAAACAAACACTTCCTATGAGTAATAGGAGTGTTCAGAGCTTGAGAGTGGGAGACTTTCAGAGCCAGATGTGATGCCTGCATGATTAATAATGCCCAGTAGAGTTTTCTTCCATGAAATTACTCAACTGTTTTCTGAACTTGTTTGAATTTTTTATATTCATAACATCCTGCAGAAAGATCTCTACAGCTCTGCAACAAAATGTGCAAAGAACAGGTTTGTTCTGATTTTATCACCTAGTAGTTTCATTTGATGTGCCTTATATTTGACAAACAGGAATAGTTCTCAGAACAGATGTAAGTAACAGCACTCAGTACACCATAAAAACCGATGTCTTACTATTGCATCTTTGTCCCAATTACAGCACTTTCCTAAAAAACACTGACTCTATTTAATCTTAAAATTTTGAAACAAAGTATGCTTTTATTATGCATTTTGGTAAAGATCGTTGTAGTGGAGAATAGACTTAACTGAAATGTGGGATATACTTCCTTCTAAATTACCTACTATTTTTGTATTAGAAGATATTGTGCTTTAAATCCTAGTGCCTGCATTCCAAAATGGGGAAGCAATTGTGATCTCTGAAATACTTCATTAGATCCATCTGTAAAAACCTCATATAAAATTGCCATGTGTTATCATGGCATCCAATTTCCACACCATGTTCATAAGCAGCAATTTTTGTCTCACAGTGATGGGCAGGTTACCTGCCTATGATCTCAGTCTCCATACATTTACTGATTTCAGAATCAAATTACAGAAATCCAGCACTTTTAACTATCAAGGATTCAAATATAACACTTAGCATGTTAAATTAACATGCTGCAGAGATGACAGTTTAGGACAACCAAGGTTTCAGTCCTTCTAGGGATATAATATTTCACCAGAACTAAACAAAGTTCCTTTTTTGAGCACAGAAGTTGAATACATGAGCTATTTAGACAGCTTCTTACAATCTTCTCAAAACTGCAATGTTTCATTCCTACAACTTATTCTTTCACAATATCTCTGTTCAAAAATGAAAGAGGAAGAAATAGTTGTTGGTCTGATACTACCTTTTAACAAAAATGTGAAATGTTTTACTCTGACACCAAAGAATCTGAGAAAGACTTTTCAGTTCTTTCAATGCTCTTCTGATGCTGTTTGGGACTAACACATTAAAACTACATAGGTTTTTCATTCCAAGGTTTCCATCCTGTAATGACCACTTGAAAGAAGACTATCAGGAAAAAACCCCTCCCAACACATCTGTAAGTCTCTTTTGTCTGCTCACTTTAACAAAATGCAGAATCATATTTTCTCCACTTGCAAAAGGGATGACTGACCACACACAGAGATCTCATCTGAACATCGTGACTTGGATCTGTAATTAGCAACGTTTTTAGTTTGTTTGTCTTAAAACCGGGACATATTGGAAGGTTCTGACATCGCTTGTTTAGAGTAGGACACAATGTATCCTAGTTGTTTCCTGTTAATCATAACAATTCATCATCCCCTGTGTCCAGTGATTTAGGGTTGCCAAATACATGGAATAACAAACCACTATGTTTTGGTGTCCTGATTTTGGCTGGGATGGAGTTAATTTTCTCCTCAGAAGCTGATACAGTGCTGAGTTTTGGATTCAGTATGAGAATAATGTTGGTAACACACCAATGTTTTCAACGTTGCTAAGTGGTGCTTATCCAAATCAAGGACTTTTCAAGTTTCCCAAGCTCTGACAGCAGGTGCACAAGAAGCCGTGAGGGAGCATGGCCAGGAAAGCTTACCGAACTGGGCAAAGGGATATTCCATACCATGGAACATCATTCTCTGTATATAAACTAGAGCAGTCTGTTCCTGAAGGACTGCACCCTGTGGAAGGGACCCATGCTAGAGCAGTTCATGAAGAACTGCAGCCTGTGAGAAGGACTCATGTTGGGGAAGTTTGGGAAAGACTGTCTCCTGCTGGAGGAACCCCAGGCTGAGGAAGAGTAGTCTGCTCCTGAGGAGAAAGCAGAGACAGCAGCCACAGACCCCACTCACTGTCCCCTGCACAGCTGGAGGGGGAGGAGGCAGAGAAAATTAGGAGTGAAGCTAATCCCAGGAAGAAAGGAAGGGTGAAGGAAAGGTATTCTAAGATTTAGGTTTATTTTTCATTACCCTGATCAGATTTGATCTCCCCCTGTTGAATCTGTTTTGCCCACGACAATGACTAGGGAGTGATCTCTCCCTGTCCTTATCCCTACCCACAAGCTTTTCGTTCTAGTCTCTCTCACCTGTTCAGCTGAGGAGGGGATAGATAGAGCAGCTTTTGTGGGCACCTGACTTCCAGCCAGGGTCAACCCAACGCACTCAGTTAAGCATATTTGCAAACTTCTAGCTGACATGTTTAACTGAGAGTTAAAAATTTACCTCCACTAGCTAAGGAAGGCAATGAAGTGCTGATGTGAATATTGAAGTGGAAATCTTATTATCCCATCTGTCAGCCATAAAAACAAACAAGCCAACTCTACCAGTGCCTTACCCTGATGAACAGAAGAAACTCATTTCCTTGTATTCTACTTGTACCCATTAATAGCCTATATTCTTTTAAGGCTGTCATTTCTTTGAGGAGAAATCAGCTTTGACCTTAGTCCTTTTACACGTACTAGTGTAGCAGCTTTGACAAGAGCTGCTAGGCAGTGTGTTCATGTGCTACTGACTCTGGAATAGGTCACTAACCATTGCTTAAGTGAAATCAAAGCAGACCCCACCAGTCGTGGCCCACAGCTGGAGTGCTGAAGCCTGGAGCTTTTCATGTCCCATTCAAGAGCAGTGAGATGTGGCAGGAAAGCCTTTGGGCTGTGTAACACAGGAGAGAAGACTTTGCTCTGGTGTGTGGTGCTGCTGGAACTGGTCTCATATCAGGACTTCTGGCCAAAGATTGAAAGCCAGAGAGCTGGTCCCACAAACACACTGCTGTAACTAAAATATGCAGCAGCTCAGACTTTCCATTTCTCTAGCTGACTTCATGCCTACCTTATATATGATGCTTATATATGACTGCTACTTGCTAATAATAGGTAATAACCAGATGCCAGAGCAAGAAACTATTGGGTTTAAAAATTGAGCAAGTATTTCACATTTTTCAAGGAAGTTTTAAAGTCAGCATCAAAAGGCAATAATGCCTGGTGCAAGCGAGTGCTGCAATCAGACTGCAGACTAAACCCAAGGCAGTGTCAAGCAGAATGTAAAATGAAGGGTCTGCAAGAGAGGCAGCACATCAGAAATATATCTGTATTTGAAGTTTCCTGACAGTATGAAATAAACTCAAATTCAAAAATTACAGTCTTCCAAAACACATGCCCTGAAAAACTTGTTTAATATTTGCAGTCTGGTGCCTTTTTCATTGATTTAAAGAGAAATTGTTTACTGCTTTCTTTCTGAGGAACGGCAGTCCACGTAGAGCATTATTTGCCATGTTTGAAAGTTACAGATACAGCCATAAAGAAAAGGAAAACACTTTCACTGCAAATTCTCCAATTCTCTGTCTTCATTCTTAATACTAATGAAGGGACATTAGAATGCTTAAAGAAAGCATTAGGAAATGCCAGTTCCATCCCATCATGTCACAGTTACCTTACAAGGTAGACAGGGGGAGAGCTCAATACCTCACCTCAGTAAGCTGTAAAGTAGTGAATAAAATTTATTTTTCAGCACACTGTGACTTGCAAGCCAATACTGCTCTTGCCCGAAGAGGTCTATATTTAGTTAGTAATAGCCCTTCTGAAGACCAAAAAATGTTCTTTATCCCCAGCAGTCCAAAGGGCAAAAGACAAAATATATGAATAATACAACATTTAATCAGTGTTCATATAATAGTAACTAGTCTACTTTCATATCCAACTATACACTAAGTTTCAAGAACTACCTTTCATCATCTAAGCTGTCAAACACTTCCTCCCTGCTCACCAGCCAAAATAAGGGCCTTTCCCAGGTTTCAGTCTCACATACAAGCAAGAACAGCTGTAAAATACTCACACTATAGAAAAGCATGCTGTATAAAAACTACAGTTTGGGTTTACTTCCTTGGCAATAATTCCGCATATCAGGGTGTGAGGTTTTTCTTTAGTCTTTTTTCATTAACACACATACAGATTTATATATCCATATGCATACGAATCTTCCTTCACTCCAAACGCTCTTAAATGCTGGTTTCTTTGGTAAAATGTGTCACATTCACAATGTTCCCAGTTAGTAATTTTCCAACGAAAGATGAGCAAGTTTTCCTTATCCCAATAAAAAAGTTTCTCTCCTCCTTATATACAACATCTTTGGGGAATTTAGTCAAGTCCAAGGAAAAGGCTGAAGTTGAAATTTGAGTGGGGTTGAGGGGGTGGGGAGAAGAAAATACAGCATGTAAAAAATTCCCTCTCGTTTTTATTATAGCATGCACAATGCCACTCAGGATCCTTCCTAGAAACAGCAGATTTGAAACCAGATGTTACAGCATAGCAGGAATATCCAAAAGAAATTATGAATCAGTTATTCTCTTCTAGGTAATAGTACATTCACAGCCTGCAGAAGTTCCCCACATAACACAGGACTAAGGGCAACATGAAGTTACCAGGCACAAGAGAATCATTATTGGTGATACTGCAATAAAATCAGCCACAAAGTTCTCAAGGAATGTTTCTCTATGTGGACACCAGGTAGGGCTGGTAAAACAGACATTTGAGTGTGTTTGGCGTTGAGGCAACTGATCACATCCGCATTTATTTACGCTGCGTGTTCACATGAACACAAGGGCCTCTTAAAGCTGGTTTTGATACCTGTCTTTGGCACCAGCCACTGGTCCTGTTCCTTCCTCAGAAAACACACACCTTTTTCAAACAGAGGCACGAATCTGAGGTGAGAAAGACTCCTCATGAAAAATAAGGAATAAAACTGGCATCACAAAAATACTATGCTCAAACAAAAGGTAAGAAAAGACTACACACAATCCCCCCATCAGAGAACACAGTAATGGGTAATTAGCACACCATGAAGCTACTGCAAAGGTACTCTTAAATGAACACATTATACCTTGCAGTGCACTACTATGTGTTTAAAATAGCTCCATTGATATCTGTGTCCTCCTAGGTTCTTAGGATCAAGACTAGAGCTGACAAAAAAAATATTCTCAGTGCCCACCAGACAACCGTTCATCCAAAAGTTTCTTTTAACGTGCAAGAAATCCAAATGGTGTGACTTAAATGGCTAGACTACAGGATCAGCCTTATGTAGGAAAATGCTGAATATTTGATTCAAGTCACGGATCAAAAATGTTAAAAGTTTCTTTTAACGTGCAAGAAATCCAAACGGTGTGACTTAAATGGCTTAGACTACAGGATCAGCCTTATGTAGGAAAATGTTGAATATTTGATTCAAGTCACGGATCAAAAATGTAGAAGTGGACATGTGCAGCCACTGGTCATGCTTTGGATTGCTGAACAGCATCCAAAATAACTTACTTTCTCGATGGAATGAAACCTCAATACTCAGGTACAGTAGAAAACTTAAAGAAAAAAAGGTCTAATGAAAGTTAAAAGAAGCTTAAATCCTTTCTATAACCTCAAAGCCCTTTCCTCAAACTCACTCAGTTCCTACCAAAAGTACTCATTATAGGTTTTAAACAGCTACCTTTCCACACTTATAGGGCCAAACAAAAACTATGGGTGGTCACTGTTCCCATAACAAAGGACCATAAATGTGGTCAAAAGGAAGGTTATACAGTCCCTGCTATAAATGGAAGGAGCTTTGCTTCTCACATCACAAAATCAGAATAGGTATGTCAAGCTGAAAGGATGCTCATGTATTTCTATAATGCTGGAAAACAGCCCTTTTTGAAGTGAGCAGTGGGTCTGAACACTGAGCATGAGGAAGCGTAAAGAAAAGACTTCATTTTCAAAACCAAGCTTCTGTAAAGCCTCTTTGTGATGTCAAAAGTGACAAAAAATCAAATGCTGATGAGATGGACTCTCCTGAATCAGTGCATAGTTCAATAGTACAACCCCACTGTAAAAATATTTACAGTTCCTCCTGTAAACCTCGTAACAAGTCACACAAAACAGATGGAAATTTAATTGAAAAATACATGTTTATAAGCTAGCAGTTAGACCCTTAAAGAAATCAGACAGAACTGTGCTTTCAATCTACTTTAATGGCACCCATGCAAGTTTCAATACAAACTCCAAATCTGACAACTTTGAAATTACACTCTATTAGCTTTCCTGTCCTTAGTTTCATATTTGCAATGTATAAACATCAGGTGACTGATATTTTGGTCAGAGGTATGCAGAGGAAAGATGCTTCAAAACAGCACACAATTCTTCAGTGGATAGAACCCAGCCTGTGTCAGTGTGCTAGTCACCCATCTACAGCCACAAAAGCGGCAAAAGCTGCAACTAAGAGCTTTTTTTCCCATCAATAGCTTGTATTTCAAAAATTCTAATGGAAATTCCCTGTATTAACCAAATCTGTTTGTCCAGTAAACATTTCCTCATTTTTTTTAAATTAAAAAAAATCTGCTGAGCTAGCATACAGTTGCCTGCTGGGCTTCTCCAAGGAAACTGAGAGAGGTGGCAAAACAGCCAGGAGAGGCTGCATTGGCATTTTCCTCCACCACCCCACCTCCGTGATAAAAGCTTGCTTCAAAGCAACTGATGCATGAATGAAAAATGTCTAAACCACCAAGTCTATTTAACTGCTACACAGGAGAGATTACAATCCCAAAAGAACTGCAAAAGACAACATAAGACCCTGAACTTCAGGGGAATGAACTCAGTTTCTTCAGGGACCTGATCTGCAGGATCCCATGGCAGAGTCCCCTGTAGGGCTAAGGTGCCCAGGAGACCTCACTGATCTTCAATGTGCCACATCAGGAGAGTAGGGTGGCTGCATAAGGAGCATCAGGTGGAGCACAAGCCCTCAGGGAAGAGCAGGGAGGAGGAGGTGGGGAGATGTCCAACAGCAACACAGAAACACTGCCCGGGCCCCAGGGGAGAGAGGAGGCCAAAACTCAGCTGGAAGCTGCCACAGGACAGGAGGTGCCTTTACATCAACAACAAATTAAGGACCAAACCAAACAGGCACTAGTAACTGAGGAAAAAAACCAAGAAGGAAATTCTGGACAATTACAGGACAGCTTTATTCCAAACCTTGGGAAGAAAATGGAGCAGAACCTCCTTGACTCTATTTCCAGAACGTGGAGGACAAAAACAACTTTGCAAATGGCAAGGAAAATTCCCCAAAGGCAAAATGTGCCAAATCAACCCACTTACTTCTGATGAAGCCACCGGCTCTGTGGATGAGGGCAGTGCAGCAGACACCATTTCCCTGACTTTAGCAGTCTTTTTGACACAGTTCTGCCATAGCACTATGGCAGTCAAAAAGGCACGGAAAAGACTCATGAAAAAGTGGCTGGTTTGATAGTCTCAAGACAGCAGTAAAGAGGTCAAAGTCTAACTAGCAGCTAGCTACAAGTGAGTGATGCATCTCGGGGGTTACACTGAACAACAGAGCAAACATACCCTAACCAACTTCACATGTAACCCAAACTCCAGCAATCAAGAAGCTGGACAGGAGGGCTCCCACCTGAGTGACCCCATGAGCTGCCAAACCTCTTGAAACCAAATAAAACCAAATGCAAAAATCTTATGCCTAAGTATATAACGGGAACTTACAGGCTAAAAACCAGCTTTGGAACACATGTTCTGGGGGTCCTGGTGAGCAACTGGTTGAACACAAATAAGCAAGGCATCCTTGCAATGATGAAGGGGAGCTGTATGAAGGTGAACTGTAAGGCTGTGTTAGCATGAGTGCATGCTAGTGATGGGAAGGAATCAACGCTTTCTATGTGATGTTCCTGACGCCTCAAATGGAAGGCCTGTTCCTGATTTTTGGCTCCCCTGCAACAATTATTTTTTTTTTAAATGATGGAGAACACAGTGGCATATGAGAAGAGGTAGATGAAGCTGGGTTTGTTGGGACTAGAAACGAGAGGCTTCTTAATGACTTAAGGAGTGCTCATGAAGAAAAGGTAGCCAAGATCATCTCAGTGGGGCACAATGAAAGGAGTAAAGGCAGTGTCGTCAGTTGCTGCAAGAGATATTCTATCTAAACACAATAATAATTCAAAAACCCTACAATAAGGGTCTTCAGACATTGGAATACGTTTGTCCAGAGGGGCTGCAGAATCTCCCTCTGCCGAGATCTTCCACAGTTGAGTGCACAAGACTGAGCAACTCAATTTTATTTTGAAGTCAGCCCTGCTCTAAGCAAGAGACCAGGCCTCCAGAGGTCCAGTGGCGAGTCTGAAACTCTCTCCTTCTCAACAACAAGATTCTATAGTAAGCAGAAGGCTGGGAACAAGAACAAATGTACAGTGTGCATAAATGCAGACCAACAGTCTCTATAACGCCTCCAGATTACAAAGCTGCATGTGAAAACTGTTTCCATGAAGCCTGAAAACTTTCTCAGAGAGCATCTACTTTCTGCAATATTTAAATCTATATAATAAAAAAAAAAGAGTGAGCAATATAAGGATTTCTTTGCTTCATCCTAATGTTCTGGAGTTTGCTTGTAGCATACGTGTAATTATATTTTCAATTTAGATGGTGATTTGCAAAAAAAAAAAAACCATTATGGCTTTAACTTTTTTCAAGGTGTTTTTTCAGGCTAGGGCTTGCCCCCAAAAAACTGCATCCTCAGCTACAGACAACAGACCAGTTGTACAACATATTTCACTCTTATGTAAAACATACCTATGGAGAAAGATATTAATACATCGTTGTCAATATATGAATACAATTTTTTTAAGAAACTGCATGAAGAGACATACAGGTTTTTCTTCAGAAAGATAATTTCTTTGAAGTGCCCTTCTTGATCTGTGATGTCACTTCAGCCCTTGACAAGATCACACACCTTTCAATTTCAGTCAGTTTGGGTTCAGTGCCTTGCTTACTCTAGAGCTTTACAGAGTAAGACATAAAAATATCAGTCAATTTGCAGTTTGTCTTTACATGGCATAGTTTTTCCCATGGTGATTCTTCAGATGATCTCACCAGAACAAAGAAAGCAGCATGCAGTTTTGAAGTAGTATGACTTTTTAAATAAGTAACATGTATAACTCTTCTACTCTAAATGATAATTAGGTTTTCTGTTGCATGAGGGGGCCAGGGGATGCAGAAATCCATCACTGCAAATGATTAACATCTATTTCTCTTTTCTAAGCTCTAAAGAATTTAGTATTACTACCTAGGTCCAACACAGAATTTAAAGTGCAATTCTTAAAATCACAGATGGGTGGAGAACTACAACCACAGTAGCAAGCAACATTTCCCCACAGACAGCAGTATGGGCAAAGCTTTATCAGCAGTACCACCATTCACTGCACCAACAGATGTCACTGCTCAAAGGCAGTGAGAAAAGTGACAGCGGAGTTAAAAGACTGGGTCTGCATCTGCATGTCTCTACCAGTGAATAGTAAAATTACTATCTCCTTAAGCACTACACTTTGAAAGCAAAATGGCTTTTTTTAGCTTGGTATTCTTTCACATGAGCTACTTCCTATTTCCTTGGAAGAAAGCAGTCTCTGAACAAAAGAAATTTCAAAAGCAGAGATTTATATTAAGCAGTGAACTAAGTGAAAGAAAAGTATGCAGATACTTTCAAAAAAATAGCCTCACAGTGGTCTGAATACTAATTAAAGCAAGCCACACTGTTCTAATGCAATTTTATTGCAATATTTTAAAAGCAGATAATGACTTTTAATAAATAATTGAAAAAGAGGGTTTATGTTGCCAAGCAGTAAGATCACCCCTACAAAAGTGAGATTATGTAAAATTCTGGAAAGAAAGTATCAGGCATTCTTTTCTTTCTACTTTATTCATATGAAAAATACATGCCTCTACCCTAAATGCCATTATATATCTTCACATGAGAAGTGCAAAGCTACATGCTTTTACATTAAAACTGCAATTTCTGTTTCTACCCAGCATCACAGAAAGAAGCTGATTCTTCTAGAAGTATTTTTGAGAGGCACACAAAGTCTTATAACAGCCAGATGTTCCACAGTCATCAGCTCATTCCTTGCACAGAATCATTTTGGTCCTTTGCACAGTATTGCCTACCATCTCTTCTGATTTTTACCTATTTTCCTACCTGATTAGAGATTTGCCCTTAAAAGAAAGGGCCCAAGTTTCAGGTAAGTCAGAGTCTACTCACTTACTGTATAACAATTTAAAAGCCGAGGTACATATAGCTTCCAAGAAGGTGTAGGAAGACAAATGAAAATAGACTTTACGCTTGTAGTTACCCTTGCCTAAGTGACTACATATCTCAGTGTTCCCACAAGGGCTGTGAATGTTTAACAGTTATAAGAATGTAACAGCAGGTTATGTGCTCATCCAATCTGTTTGAAAAGCTTTTAAAATCAGAGGCATCAGAATGAGCAATACCTGTATCTTCATAAACACCAGCTATAAAATCCAACCAGCTTACCATGGAGAGTTACAGCAAGTTGTCATATTATTTCATGCAAGCCTTTCCTGGTTACAACAGAGTTCAAACAGAAGATTTCAAGATGCAAGAAAGGCAAACTAGGAATTTTACTACCCTACAAGCCTTCCTTCATAACAGCATTGGAACACAGCACTTAAGTGTTGCTTCAAAAGCTTACAGCTAGTGACCTAAGCATAGAAACAGGGAGTCTCAGGTTTAACCTCCCCCACAACAAAACAATGCATTTAGCAGCAGTTTAGTGGTAAAGCAGAGCTGCTCATGTGCAATCATGAATCACACTCCAAAACCTAGGTTTAAACTGACCCTAATAAGCTGACATGCCCAGGCTGGAGACCTGCATCACAGGTGGGAGAGAAGACAGCCTTCACCCAGCACACAGCAACAGCCCCTGCTTTAGAGGGGAACAACCAAACAGGAACCAGGTACTCAGGTTCTGCTCTGAAACCTGTCACACTGTGCAATGCTGTGCAAATCAATGCAATTTTTAGGGCTGCTCTCAGCCCTAGAAAACCCAACTGCTTCCTCTCAACAGCAAAGCCTTCTGGACTCTGCAGGCGAGGCTGCCAAGCACTGCGATACAACTGCGGCTTAACCACAAGTCTGTAAAAGGTTTCATTTAATCTGGTTCGGGGAAGCATGCGCATCATTACTCACCAATTATGTTTTCATAACAGACTTGCAGACACGATTAAAAAGAGTCATGGAAAACAGAAAAAGAGAAGATGCCTCTCAGAAATGTGCATACACTCTCTATATCACATGCTTTAAAAAGCCCAAACAACTCAGTGCAAAAAAAAAACAACCCAAAAGACAAACAACTAAAAAATGCTGTGGATAAAGAAGATTTTCACACAAAAGGAACCAGTATATTGAGCATCTGGTGCGTTGCCCATATTGCTTAATTTACAGTACCTCATCCCCCCCCAATTATTTTCCTCACTTGTAAAATGACAGTTCTATAAATAACTTAGAAAGAGACCACAAAATCCTTCAAAACTGAAAGTCTAAAACACACTTTACACAGAGACGCATCTGAATAGTTGCGTTTGCTACCAGAAAGACACACAACCAGAGTGTCTCATCACCTTCGTACCACCTCAGGTGGCAATTTATTGCCAGAGTAAGTGCTGCACTATCAAGACAGAGCAAACACTGAATCAAAGCCACTCTCCTGAATTATTACTCTTACTGTGCCAAATGAGTTAGGAAGACAAATTTGTTACTTGTAAATAAAGAAAATACCAAGATACTATCTTTAAGATGAAAACCACAGAAATTTCCTCTTATGCTGGCACACCAAGCTAGAAAAAAACACCCCAACCTAACCAAAGAGGAAGTTAACACACTCTGCAATCCTTAGAGCAGTATTTTTGGACAACTTTAAGAAAGGGTCTGTCCATCCAACAGTCACACAGGTCCTTCTGCAAGGACAAGAACTATTTTCCACAAGAAGAGCTGTCTTCTGTCTCTCCATGACTTCCTTTTCATAAAGCCTGTGCTTTCATTAACATTCAAAGAAGGTATCAAAGCCTGGCTGTCTACCACTCTTATTTGCTCCCTGAATGAGATAAGACATTTTTTGGTCTTAACAGTAGATTTTAATAAGCAGGTGGAATTTTTTCTGCTTCATTTTGCCCACAGCACAGAACTACAGCCTTAAGCAACTGTACTCACCAACATTATGATTTACTCCATTTCTTGATATTAATTGGCTGCCATACTAGCATTAAATACAAAATCATCACCATGAGACTATAACTTTTGCCAAAGTACAGGAGAAATTCCATTTTAAGCTTTACCTCACATCTTTACATTACTTTATTTAGTTCTCAGGAAAAGAGTCCTGTGTGTCTGGAACTCACATTTTGCCTTCACAGAAAGATAAAGAATTAATCATGTGTTTTTGGTTTTTTGTTTGTGGGGTTTTTTTGGGGTTTTTTTTGTGAAAGCCAGGTGTTTCCCACCGAACATTTAAAGCCTTTTCATTTTCCTCACAATTCTGAGGATCTGGTTACAAAGGACATTCAGTTACTTTCGACAAATTTACCTGTTGATAATACAGACCAAGTCTGAAGATAGGAAAATTAAATATTCTTCTTAGCACACAGAAAACAGGTGCATGGCTGAAAAACATGAATTAGCAATTGGGAAAACACCCTATTCCAGTCGGATATGCACACAATCACACACTGAAACACCCCTCCAACTCATGATCAAAGATCAAATGAGACAGGCACTTGCCTGCAAGTCATTTGGCTGAAGGGAGGCTATGAGGTTCTAAAAAAAAAAAAAAAAAAAAATAAAAAAAGCTGAAACAGCTCACCTGAAACCATGTCCTTCCCTAAAAAGACCTCTGGGACTCTCAGCAGAAAGAACATTAATTTGGCAAACATACACCTTATTTCACGTCTTGGGGACATAAAGGTGCCTCAGTCCATTGTCCTCCACTTTCCTCTCCTTTTAAATGCAGTGGCTTAGTGGGGGTCCACTGCTTCCACTGTACTCAGACCTCCACTAAACCACTTTGGCTCCCCACCCCGCCAGGCCACAAACCCAACCAAAACAGGGGTAGCTTCATGTCTCCTTGGCAGGTTGAGCTGGCTCTCCATAGGTTCTGCCGAGTGATAAAAGACCATGCTTAATAGAGTCACTGAATCATACTCCGTAACTCAACTGAAGCTTCTCTGCATCTCATAGTGCCATGAACCCTAAGCAAGGACTTTTAACTTACTGTTTTGTGACATTTTGGATATCATAAAACAACCCTGGCCACTTCCAGCTTACCATCATCATGTGTGATTCCCATCTTTAGGCACTTTATTCACTTCCTCAGTGACTTTTATAAAACCATTTAAAAATAAAAAAAGAACCACAGTAAACAGTATTTATCAGGAAGGAAAGCACTACCAAACACTCAAAAAGAGCTAGCGAATACAAAAATACTGAAGATTACAAGTAGATAAATAAAGCTCTGGGTGAGAAAAAAAACAAGATTAATTTTAAACTTAATGACAACTGTAAGATGTCAGCATTAAGGTCACAAGATACTTCAGGAAAACTTTCAAAATGCATTGATTGCATCATCAGCATTGGCAGGAATCACCATACTGCTTACTCATTACATGTCAACTCTCTTCCCTTCACTGAATCATGTTCTTAAAGAAATGTACCATCAGGGAACATGTTTTTTTCTGTTTGAAACCCAAACAACCCAATACTTAAACTGCTGCATTTTAACTGTTCCCTCTCCTATGAAGGTCCTCACAACCTTCCTCTCAGTAAAAGCACTCTGAATTTTTGTCTACAGCACCTGGGGCTTCAGTAATCCCTGCTTCTGTGTTTCCTTCCTCCTTTTCTGTTATGAAAAAAGGGGTTGGGAGGTAAATGTCCTGAAGGGGAATGCTTCATTCTGCTAAAGAAGGTTATTACAGTAGATAGAACCTTTGCTCTGCAAAAGTCTCATTGCAGAGATTCAGTTTTAATGGAGAACTTAGGCAAGATCAGGTACCAGCTGCTAAGACATGGCTACTCAAAGAGATTTCATACCTTTCATCCACCTGCTCCCTCACCACAGCCAAAACTAGCACCAAGCCAACCCTTACATCAAAGCCTTTGACTCACCAACCTGACAAAGTTTAGCAGAAATCCACCCAGTTTTTTTTTGCTCTGACAGTTTTCTGCTGACTTACTGAGCTGAAGCAGCTTATGGAGGGACACAGTGGAAGTCACACCAAGTAGATAGCGGGAGAAGGCAGTCAAAAGTGGGTTGAAGAGACTTCTCCTCCTCTTCCAACAGAAGAGGTATTAGTGAGCTCACCTTGTCATGTAAACATCCTCATAAGGAAATGAAACTCCATCCAGCCTGGCACTGACCGTCTCAACCAGCAGCACCAGGATGCCAGGCAGTGGGAAAGCAAGTGGTGGACACGTGCAGGAAGACATAAGTGACCAACTGCCCTTCTACAGCAGTGAGTGACCATCCATAATTTTGCCATCACTCCTTCTTGCTAATAAAGAGATCTGATTATGTCCAAGTATTTCATGTCAAGCATGTATTAGATCTCTGATTAGTGCTTCATTTTGATGCTCACAAGCTTTTTTGCCCTCAAGATATTGCTGAACATCCCTGCAACATTACTAAGACTTCCAACTAAACTGCATAAAAGTCACCACATAAAAGAGTTAAACAAAATGAAAACTGAGGACTTAGGAAGCTTCAGAATTCACACTGCCAACGCCACCTCAATTCAGTTCTTTAGAGAAAGAAAGGGGGAAGCTGCAGAGTCTGTTTTGCTGTCTTGCAGCCACTGCCTTGAGCTCAAAGGACTGGTGCTCAAAATCCCCTTTGCCGGACTTGTACTAGATGACTGCAACAGCTGAGAGCTGTGCAGGTATCTGGAGCACTGCATGACCATGCTCTTCAGACATTGATTCCAGTTTACCGAGGAGGCTTTTATCCTGAAAAAATGTCCAAACCGCTCTGATCAATAATGTGAACGGTTTCCAAGCTAGTTGTCTTGTACAAGAACAGCACAGCTGCATTAGTATGGTGCTCCACCAACACCAAGAGCTTGCTGTTCATCAGGATTAATTAGTCTGGGCAGAGCACCGCACTAATGTGATTATACAGTTTCTAGTACCTGAGCTAGATCATTCATCGTTTCTATTCCTTTGCTCTGAAATAAAAAGAGCTTAGATTTTGCTATTTTCTTAACACCTAAACAATTCCAGCATCTTTTTTTCTTGGAAGAGAGGGGAATGAGACTTGGAGAAGACTCAAAATCAGATTTTCCTAATTAAAAGAATGCATCTCCAGCCTTCATAGCCTCTCTCCACTACTACCATCCTCTTCTAATCACTTCTTTTGCTTGTACCAACTATCTATGCACCCACAAGTCTTCCCTTGACATCAGAAATAATGATGTCCAGCCACAACCAACAGTGACAAGAACAGAGACTGGAAGACATTGCACTTGAGTGGAATGCAATCATCATTGCCTTCCACGCCTCCTTCTTTCCAGGTAGGGAACAGATACCACAGGAGATACTTGCTCAAAAGGGGGGCCACTTCTCACACCAGTGAGCAGAAGAGCAAGAATACAAACGACAAACTCCTCATTCACAGTCTGGGGCTCCTGTCAGGACACGGAAACAGAGACCAGTGTGAGGTATACCACATCCCAGACCTTGCCCCAAGTCATGGGAGCACCAGTGGAACTGCCTGAAGAATTCAAGTTCTGGCAAATGCAAGTGTGCTGGTATGCTCAAAGTGTCCCTCTGCTCGAACCTCCCAGCATCCAGCATGAGGATGACGCTCAGGGTAGGCAACATTAGGCAATACAGTAAAAAATCAGCAGCCACAAGCTACTGACAGCAGTTGAACAACAGAAAGTACTGAGGAAAGCCCCACTACTGGCAGTACTGCTCTTTCTTCTGAGTTTGCCTGTAACACACCAACAGAAGAGAAACAGAGGACTATCACAGCACCCACTAGTATCTCTGGTCTCTGGCTCACGTCCCTTACCTGCATGGATACACCTACACACAGCCAGACCCCACAGGTGTAACACAGTGGGGCAGTTCCCACACACAGACCTTGAGAGCAACCATATCGTTCTGACAGAGCGAAAAGCAGTGATAATAGCAGGTTCTCCACTTCTTCATGTTCCCACAAGAATTTTTCTTGCTCAATAAGCATCTACCATTTCTTTTCCTTTCTGGTAATATTATGTTGGTTTAAACACTAAGAGAGGTTCAAGAACCTTTATATTTCCCTCTTGTTTAAGTTTTTTCCCCCTTTTTTTTTTTTTTAATATAAAAGAGCAACCTGTAGAAAAAGTGGTTAAAATTTCTAGAGCAAAACTTGGCTAAGAAATGCTGTAAAGTCATGGCATTTCATTGCTTTGTGATTGCAAATGATACTGTACTGGCTGGACTTCTAAACACATGCGCCAACTTAAAATTTAAAACAGTAAATGGACAAAACATCTCTAAGGTATCTCCCCTCTTAGCTTTATCTCAGCATGTTGACGGGACAGAGCTCTTCCAGAACAGAAATGCAAGGAAGAACAACCCTTTTTTTTGGCATTCTTTTCCTTTAAAGTAACTTGCTTCCTTCTGTCAAAAATATCCACAGGAATAGTTTTAAGTTTTGAGTTCTAGGTATATGACAAATCATACAATGCAGATGCAAATTCCAGGCTCAAAAGAGTATGAAAGCAGAAAGATTCTTTATGTTTGCATCTCTAGCATGCAACCACTAGGCACAAAGAGAGGAACTTTAAGGGAAAATTCTGGTTTCTGTGCATGTACAGCAGAGTACAAACTTTTTAAAGATACAATTTAAAACTACTTTAAGTTTTAAAACTAAACTAAAAAGACTGCAGATGAGAAATCCATCTTGACACTCAGGTAACAATATAAAAAAAGTGGACTAAAGCTTGCAAAAAGACAGAGAGAAAGGCCAAAAAAAAGGCCAACACATGAAACAATGTGAAGCAGGTTAGCACAGAACTTTTTTTTACAGTGTTTTACTGTCAGTGGAAAAAATGTATTCTTTTAAAAACACAAACATCAAACCAGGCAAAATACTGCAAAGTACCGCAAAAAGGCTAAAGCAAGTAAGTAACCAAGATGTTAAGGTCACATACTCAATTAGGAGGAAAAGAAACTCACAGAAATGACACATAGTACTGAGGACTTAAACTGGGATATAAAGGAAAATAAATATCTGGAAACTAAGTGCAGTCTCAGTGTCATCTATGCTTAAACAGACAAAACTGTGGTTTAGGGGGCTACTGTGAAACTGGTGCTCTGTGAAGAAGTGGAGGAGAAAGACAGTGGAAAGGAAAGGGAGGACGAAATTGAAGAGATACTGGCTGTATGTGCGTATATACACATACATAGATACACAAACAATGCACATGTGCACATGCATATCCACACATAATAAAAGGTAACTCGGACTAGCTGGCACGCAGTGGGACCAGCAAGACAGCAGTATACTGAAGTGTTATCTTCTTCCTCCTGTTTATTTACTTGTTGCAGTCTTCTATACTACAGAACCACGTACATCATGCCTGGAATCTCATTACTTCTAAATACTCCTTCATGGCAGTTCCACACAGCTGGAAAAAGAGTTTTCTGGTATTTCTAACTTTCCGCATGCCTCAGGGAGGCTGTGTGACTAAACCAGAAGGCAACATAGTCTCTGCACCCTTCAAGATGTGTTCTGTACCGCGCACTTCTGAGACTTTCTCCCTTCGAAATACCTTCACTTGGTACATACTGCTTATGACTTATAACTATGCTACACAATTTGCTGAAATAGTTAGTGACACAAGGACTCCAGAGCACAGAACACAACTTGATAATTGTGAGAGCTTTTTATCTGATGCTCTGTGTGATATTACAGCTCACTTTTCAGAGCACTCTGTACAAACAGACAATAAAAATAAGTGATTTTAAATAAGCCTAACCAGGTTTCACTAACACTGAAATACTCTGTAGTAAATCTCACTCCTATCTCATTTCCATCATCACAGAACGTGAAATATATACTACTAATTAATTCATAAACCCTAATCTCTGCAGGCAGCTGAAATTGTCAGTTCGATAAATAAACCAGCCAGCACTGATGGGAAGCTGAACTGTATTATCAAGGAAATTCTTCTTCTGCTAGAGGACCCTGTCAAGCTCTGCCCACGACAGCATTACCTAGACACAGTTTGGAGAATTTCTTTACGGAAAGATTTAAACAGGTACCTGAACCAACCAAGTAGCAGGACCGAAAAACGGCGGTTGAAGGAATTTGTCAAAGCACACACAGCTCTGACGTTTTACCGCTGTACCCTAAATTGACTGCATTTCGCCAAACGGCCTCAACTCTTCCGACAGCCGGTATCGCTGAACAGCGAACCGCATGAACCCGAGACAGACCGCGACACCTCTGGAGCGCTGCACCGCACCTGCACCCCGCACTCGCCCGGCGCCGGACAGCCCTGGGCAGCTCCTCTGCCAACAGTGCGGCACGGGCAGGGCGCCGTGCCCCGCTGGCTCCCGCAACCCGCGGTGGTACCC
>NW_008239110.1:12118152-12149421 GCF_000691975.1 Corvus brachyrhynchos
GGGCGCGCGGCGGGGCTTGGCGCGCTCACGGGCGCGCGTGCACACGCGTGCACACACTCACTGGGGCTGGGCCGGGAGCGGTGCGAGGGGAGCCGGGGCACGGCGGGGCCGGAACGACTCCCGACCCACCGGTCAGGACGAGCCCTAATCCATTCCTTGTAAGAAAAACAGGGCTTAATTTTATTTTAGTTTTTTTCTGTAGGTAAAATGTGCATCTTTTCCAAGGAAGTAGGGGTATGTATCGATGGGAGTGTGAAAATCCGACTTTTCATCTACTATAGTGCAAATGAAAAGACCATCGTGTGCTGGCACAAGGAAATGCCGTGTTTGATAGTGGATCGAATTGCTGCATCAAGCTCCCCAAGCATTCAGTGAGAGGGAAAGTTTCCAAAAATAATAAGATACCGATTTATTATTTTTGCCCGTGTTACAGAGCAATGCAATAAACAGCAGGCGTGTGAGAAGGGGAAACACAATAAAATGTTGTGTCACTTTAACAGAAAAAGGGAACCCAGCCAACACCCAGGGGTTTATCTCCAACTTTTTTGGAACATGCTCAGAGTCTACCTAGAGTTTCACAGCAGTTCAGCACTGTAATCTTAAACATTTCCCCCCAAATGTTAACCACACAGTCAGAAAGAAAACAGTGAGATATGTTGTTCCCAGAAGTTAGGATGCTGATGTCGGTTTGTTTGCGTATTTGCATGGCTTTATTTTGCAAGGGAAAAAAAAAAAAAACGACGGTAGAGGGAAGTCTGTGCTTTAAGCAAGGGCAGGGAGAAGGCATTGTGTAAGCCTTAAAGACATGATTTTGAAAATGGGCTTGGCATGGATCTAATTCTGCTCCCAGTGGAATTAAGGGGAGTTTTACCATTGACTTAATAGGAATAAAGCGAGGCTGCTGCCCAGTGCTTTTCTAAATCCCTTTCTCTAGAAGTTAGAATATGTAATAGATTAATTAAAAACAGGTTTACAGAAGACAGTTACACAGAAATATCAGAGTGAGTCCTGCAAAACTCCCCTAAGTATATAAGCAAATGCTTCTGTAAAATTTCAGGATTATATATGAAACTGAAGGATCAGGGGCCCAACTTCATATCCAGTGAGATCAGTAATTTAATTTAGTTTTTATTCTAGTTTTCTTTTATATCCTACTTTTTTCCTGAGTTGCATTTCCCCACATTTAGATGTGAAACTATTGCTCAAACTAAACAATAAGCACTCTGACTTTGACACACATTTCCCAGAAATGTTTAACGTAGCCTAACAGCTGTGCCAAGACAAAATTGTTTAGGGTTGAAGAAATCAGACTGCTTGGAAAAGGAGATAAGAATCCATGGTAGTTTTGGGGTTTTTTTAAAGCAAAATTTAAGGTAGGAAATATGGGGTCTAGCTGTTGAAAGACAGTTGACTAATGAAAAAGCTTCCTAAATGGTGAAATACCACTCTCATCTTCAGCAAGCATATTCTGCTTCTATCACTGTGTATGTGGGCGTGCAATATTTTTCACAGATTGCCCTCAAAGCTCATCACTACTTATGTGATAATATTTGGAGGCAGAAGTTATTGCTGGAAGAAATGCCTTTCTTCAGTATTCTGAAGTCATTCCTTAGGTTGCCATATTTCTATAGCACTTCATGAACGGATGCAAGAATAAAAAATACCATCGCATGGGGTTCTGCTCCTGTGTCTCCTAAAATGAGGCTCTTGGAACTCACCAGCCTTTTGCCTTCTTTTGGTGTTCATCCCAAGGGCTAGGGGCTAAATGTGGACTCATGCCAGGGGTTTCATTGCCACACTCATCGCTGTCTTTGGGATATCCTGAGCATGAGGGAGCAACAATGAGGATTTTCTATGCAAATACAGAAATTGTTACATTCTCAAGCCTTTGTGATAAGATGATCATTCCTCCTTCTCTGAGCAGGACACAAAATTTTGTATGCAGAGTGTTCCTGTTGTTAGCACTTAATGTTATAGTTACCGGTAAGGTCATGTGGGAGCTATTCAGTGGGACTATTTACGCATGTAAAGTTACTGGCATACAGAGCTGTTGACTACGTGAGGGCAATGGAGGCTGAAAGACAAAAAAACTGCTTCAACTCAACAGTGATATACAAGTTCCTTGGGCTTTTTGTCACTAATTTGCTTCAGGCACAAGGTATTCCAAGGACCACAAAAATACAAGGAGTAGCTCAGAGTAAAATACCTCTGATTCCAAGTAGTAAACTGAAGGGCTGTACAATGCTTATTTTCAACTGGCTGTGTCCAACAGGCCATTCAGCTATAAAGTTAAATCACTTAAATAGTGTCAAAAATCCAAATGAAATACAAACAAGAGAAGCTTGGTGTTTGCATTAATCTAGAGACAGCAGTGGAAAGCCCACCTGCCTGCACCAGGACTTGCACTAGAAGAGCCTCTTTGAACACAAGTCTGTCAGCATATCCACCTAGTGGATATTGAACTGCCTGCTACTTTGGGTCAGGGTTTTTTCACTAATCGAGCTGCATCACTTCCTGGATGACATCAGCTAAAACAGGAAAAAAACCCAAGTCTCTGGGCAGTTGTTTTGCTATGCTGGGTGAGTCTGAGTCCTACCCAGTTTGGTTATACCAACAAAACACTGGACTGCATCCCTGCCATGGAGGGAAATACTGCTCCTGTGGATTCAGCTGCAGAATCAGGAATAATTTTCCAGCAATCATTCACAGCTCAGGCACTTACAGAAAGGTAGAACTGATACAATGAGAGGTGGTGAGAGGGAGAGTTGCATAATAAGGGATAAGGCTCTTTTCTGTAATAAATGTTCTGAATGGGGAAATTTGTTACATATTGACTGAAAGGCCTGAAAAAACTCTTATTATAGTCTTTTTTTTTTTTTTTTAAATCAACTTATACCCAATTTGTCATGGTTCCAGCCTTAGATTTTATCTAGTGATAAGGAATTAGCCCGCTTGGTCTGAAAGATACATGCAACAGATAAAAAGAGAATTAACAGTTGGCCCGATTTTAGGCCCATTCAGCTGAGGCAGAGATACTGATTGATACATCTTTTTGGATAGTGAGTTTGTAACAGTGCCACTCCCTTGCAAGGGGTTCCCAGTGTTACGTTCCAGTTAAAACTACTGTAAAAAAAATACTTGACAGCTTCCTTTCAAAATGCAATACTTTTACCCAGCTTTCAGAGGTACTTTTAACATGTTTGCCTTTGGAAATGTGACTCATAAACCCAATTTAGACATCCAGGTCTTCATAGATTAAATAATGTAACAAAGACTTAGGGTTCATAGAGCACACGAGCTGGATTCATAACACCCAATGTGCTGTTTTGGAAGGAGGCTTCGACCATTTGAGGACCAGATGTGTATGAAATGCTCTCTATCTCTCTGATTTTGGCAGCTGGCTGCAGTTCTCAATTCAGTCTGTGAGGAAAGTGTGATTCACAGCCACAAAAACTTTGTTCAATCTTCAGTGTTTTGAGAATACAGGACCTCCTGATGCTTTTCTTTAAGAGCTCAGAAGAGAGAAGTGTTGACCACTTATTTAGGAGTCCTGTGGTTAGAGCACTTGCTCAGGAAGTTAGAGATCTGTGTTTGACATGTTTTGTACTCCTGGGGGATTCAAATTATCCTCTTTTGCAGTAGAACATGTTCATCCCCCACCACCATTCCTTTTGAAGTAGTGCTATGACTCAGAGAGGAGTGCAGGACTTTGAAGGCAAAGAGGAGAAAAGTTTTCCACTGAGTGTTGCTTAACAACCCTGAAGTAAGAATGCTTCACTCCCAGAGAAGCCTACAGCCTCAGAGCTAGGGCACTAGTCTGAGAGATGGAAGACACCAGATTATCTCCTGCCCAGTGCGATGGGTGTTGAAGATTGCTCTCCTATCTGAGGATGAAAAACAGAAGAAAGAAAATAAAATATTTTTGCATCCTTTCTCAAACATTTCCTCTAGCCTAATACATGTGATGAATGTGGCTAACAACCAAACTTTTTAAATACTGTAGAACTGAATGTATCAGGAATATGAAGCTGTAGGCTCACAAACCTCCTTAACACTTTTTCAACTCTTTGCTGGCATGGCTGTCAATTCTACAAGAGGTCTCTTTTCTACCAGTATCATTGGAAATATCTTCCATCCCTACCTGAGGGAGAGGATCATTCATTTCTCCAAATGAAATCTCTGTAGTGTATGCAGCTTTCAGTGTTTTTTGGGAGGCTTCACTGGAAGCACTCAGATAAACATCCAGCTAAGGGCAGAAGAGCTCTGCCCTTTCTCTCCTCCCCAAGATTTCAGAAGGCAAAGAAAATGAACTGGAAGAAACGCTGTCTGAAGAAAATATTTGACTCATGTTCTATTAAAACATGAAAGATTAAAATGATTGTCTTCAACATTGCAGGAAACCTGAATCTAGAACTTGAACTGTAACTGCTTGCAGTATTGTATTCAGTAGTAACATGAGGTATGTCATACTCAGCTTCAGATGGCATCTTTGAGAGTATCTCACTTAGATTCTTGCTTTTTATCATTTTATAATTGTTTTAGTCAGAGACTTCTGCACTCCCTTGAAGCAAGCAAACATTTGGTTTTCAATGTGCAAGGGAGAGAAATATAGAGGTAAACAAAAATAATGGAAAGGAAAAGAACTACAAACTTCATATCTCTTTCCAGAAGTTTATCAATGCTCACATCACTGAAGAAGATTTTAGCCATGGAGCTAAGAAATGGAAGCTAGACCTTATGGTGTTTTAGCATTTAAGAATCAAAATCTCATGTAATTATTTGCATATCAATTAAGGATGAAGTTGTTTGGGGACATCCCATGAAATTCCATCTGACTCTTAGATGTTTAAGAGATTAAAAGTCACGGCAGGTACTCATTCTCTTCAGTTGTCACTCAGAAGTGCTGTTACCTAGAGTGAGACTGCTGTTCTTTTTCTTCCTGCCTCCTATTTTGTACCCACAATTGCCAGGAATGTTAAAACGCCACCAGATTGGGCATATATTTAAGGGACAGAGCTCAGTGGACCAAGAGTGACTTAAAGCAGTTCACTGCTGTGGTTTCCTTTGGACATAATTATCTCCAATATCACTAAAATACCTTGTGCCAGCACCATGACTGTAGCAACTAAAGGAACTTCCAGGAGCTCTTTTTTCACTGCCATTAAGTTTGTATATCACATTTGCAGGTATAAGTTTAGTAGATTCTGACAAGATTAAATCAAGACAAGGCAAAATTTTTTAAGAGGGTCCCTAGAAAACAGACTTACTGTCCTTTCCAAGGTGGTTTCATTTTTCTTAACCAGAGGGGAGATGTGTTGGCAGAAAACAAGAACTGGCCATTGGAGTTGGTGTTTGTAGCCATTCAACAGCTGTTTAGCAGCCACATGATTGGAATAACCAGACATCTTGGCTGCAAAACAGATCTGGCTCTGTTAGTGTGTAGCCTCAAGGAAAAGTGGTTAGAGCAGAGATATCCAAGCTGATAAACCTTCTAAGGAGTAAAAATAGGCTATAATAGATGACTAAAAGTATTAACAAGAGATCCTAACAACAAAGGACACTGTGAATTATTTATTTCTTAATATTAGCTGTGCTTAATTTGTACAAAATTTAATTCCCTTTTCAATGGCTCCCTTACTATTTCATAAAACCAATGTTCCTGAGCTTTTTTCACTCTGACCACATGTGATGACACATGGATTATGTAAATTGCCCTCATGTAATAGTTGAAGTGGTGTCCTTGTGCCTCTCTTCCCAATGTATTTCCCTAACCAGATGAGTTAATTCTGCTCAACAGCACATATAATAGAACAAGTACAGATATGGTTTACTGACTGGGCCCTGTTTGACTGCAGAATTACTATGAATATACTTAGTTTTTGATTCTATTTTAAAAGTTCTTTCTCTTGCTGTAAATTTGTTATGGCTTGGGGGTTATAAGCAGTAGAGTTTATGTATTTAGATTTTTTTAAGTTAATCTTTCCTGTTGAAAATACTCCACTGCTTACTGGCTTCATCATCTGGAATACAGTGGTACACTTTTTCCCAATGGTTCTAATTAGGATGCAGTTTTGTTTTCACAGACTTTTGCTTGAAAGTGCAGCCAGTTCCATCGGCCCTTGGTGGATTCTCTTACTCCAAGCAACAGAAGACTTTTGGTGACAAAGGGTTAATCTTTTTTTGCTTTCCTGTCTGTACCATGTGTGTTCTGACTCACTTTGACACATACTGATATTTCGTCAGAAGTGGCCAGCTACCGCCTGATGGGCTGTGTGAATTTTTGCTTTGCAAAATCCCTCCCCAAGTAATGGCTGTCAGCTGCAAATTGGCAGAGGGTGCCTGTGCGCACAGCACACACGTGACTGCTCAGATCTTACACAGTTGTGAATTATTTGTCTTCCCTAAATTAAATCCAGAAGTTTCAGCCTCAGTTCAAAACTGATCCTTTATCCTGCTAAAATGCTTTTGTTTGATTTACTGCTTGGGCAGTAAAATCGGTGCTAATCTGACCTTTGCTCTTGCTGTTTGGCTAGACCAATATCTTACTTAAAACCTAGATAAGAAAAATATTTTTGCCATTTTTTGTCTGTGTGATGCTGAACCTTAGTTTCCTCAGCTGTAAAGTAAGAGCTAATTTATTTCACAGTGAGACCTAATGTATGGAGTTCACTTTGATATCTTTAGGTAAAATATTGTTTTGGGGTACAAAGTTCTGCTTTGTTTTCCTTAGAAATTAAATTCTTCCTCATTTTCAATGCTCGTTTTCTTATCCAAGGACTTGTAGTATACCACTGACAATCTATCCTAGGCCAGTTCTAGTTCATTTCACTTTTTTGGCTGTCTTCCTGAAGCACAGGTCTCCTTTCTCCCTGACATGTGTCCAACTGTCCCTGAGCCTTCTGCTTTATTGACAACTGTAGTGCTTCAATGTCATCTGATGCTCTGGTTCATTGCTGCAACCCTGAGCTTGCAGGGTATAATGCTTTGCTGAATACAGGGCATCTTTGAGTGCATTATGTCCCTCAAAAGCACCAGGCAGTATGAGATCCCAAACACAAGAATGACAAGACTGAAGTAGCTTTTAGACAGGCAGATTTCAATTTAAGATGAGACTCAGGAAAATATTTAAGGATGAAAGGGAAAGATAATTATTGAGTCAAAAGCAAATGTTTCTTAAGGAAATCCTTCTCTCTCAAAGAAGATGCAGAAGACTGAAGAATGTATTTTTGATTTTCAGACTGGTATCTGTGGCATAAAGGTCTCCATGCATGCCAAGTATTTTCTTGAGAAAAGGGTAAATTTTTGTATGTGAGTCAAATCTACAAAGTGGGGACAAGTGGTACAGGGTCTTCTAAGATTTTAGTAGTTTCATGCCTCTGCATGTTTCTCTAGTTCTCTTCTATACAGTCTGTTCCTTTAATGTCCCTGCCAGCAGGGTTGGAACCTGCCTTTGGCACAGTTGCAAATGTGGAAAGTAACAATCTAACAGTGGATGAATGACAATATATTTAGGTACTACATCTACCATAAGAGGTAGATATAGTATCTAAACACTATATTACAGAAGTAATATCTGCTATTTTCTCAAGTTAACCAGTGACTGGCTACATTTAAAAAATAGGCATGGTCTGTTCCTTATTTTTGACTCATCATTGACACTAGCTAATTTGCTTAAATGAAAATAATTTGGCTCTTCTTTCCCCTTATATATTCAAATCAACACATGAGAGACAGCAAAATTAGGTAATTGTTAACATATGTACATGAACACAGAGGACAAATTCCAGACAGAGCAGAATGAGGCATCTGGGTAAGGTCGTCATGCTCCTACAATCACCCATTTAATACAGGTTTACCTTGTTCCACCTTTTTCCCCCACAGGTTAGCATAGAGGCAATTTATTTTCATGGGCATACACCCTATTGTTGACCTATATTAGGAAGACATTAATTTGCAAACTGCCCTGAAAACAGATCTTTAAAATTAGAAAATTTGTCTTTACCAGTGAGGAGTATTTCCTGATGGAAAACAAAGTTTACCACATAGCATTTAAGCAGCTGCAAGTAATTTATTCCTCTCTCTAGTTGCAGTGGAAGAAAGAATAAATCCATCCTAGCTAGAAGCAGGGTAAAGTCATGTTTCTCTAATGGTTTGGGCTGGCATGACCTATCCTATGCCTCTGTGAGAGCTGGAACAGAGTGGTTTTGAAAAAGCAGAGTGGTCCTTAAAAATCTTTATCAGAGGTGGTTTGCTGTCATGCTTTTACTACAGTCTTGCCATATCTCTTCAAAGAAAGGTTTTCAGTCTTGTGTTGCCCCAAACTTACTCCTCTGTTTCGGTTCATAGTGACATTTGATAGTGCTGAACTTAGGTGCACAGAAAAATTAATAGTCAAGTGTTTTCCTCAGAATGACCAACATAGGCTGCTTTGTTCTCTTTCTGAAAAGGGCTGTTGCAGTGGGGAAAGCCCGTGCTGGCTTGTCCTCTCACCAGTCCTGTCCTATTAAGACATCTACTGGGGCTGCAGAGGGGCCTCCACAAGGCACCTCAGCAACCACACTTTTACCATCAAGGTCTTTTTGCACCTCTGGCTGTTCACTCCATCACTGATGTGTTTGTGCCACATGTAGCTATCCTCTGGTCTCGCAGACAGGCAGTAGCTTTATTTAAGTCGTTGCTCATCAGCATCTCACCACAAAATTGGGAGATTAGGAACATGGGCTGGTGCCAGACTCCCAGGCTACAGGCTTGCCTACAGTGTGTCCCTGTATCCAGTTGTCCTGAAGGACAATGCGCACTATCCCATCCTTTTGTAACCTGCACAGAAGAAAACATCTCTTCCTAGCCTGGAGATGGCCCCACTGGTATATTCTGCAAGGGTCATTGGTCCGGTAATTTTCTTCTGTGAGGAGAAACTAAGGCCTGACAAACTGTGCTAGTTTGAAAACAAACTAGTGGGAGACACCAAGTCAGAATAACAATTTAATAGGGAAATAAAAAGAGGGGGAAAGAAAAAAAAAAAAACAATAAAAGCGGATAACACTGGGTTAAACTGACAGAGTTAGGATACAACCTGGCACCCTGTTAGTCAGGGTGGTGGTGGCAGTCTGGTAGAATGGTGGCTGCAGTCCTCCCAAAGTGGTGATCCTGTAGAAACAAAGGGTCTGCTCCTCCTCAGAAGGTCCAGTGGTAGCTGTGTAGCTCCTGTCCTCTGGAAATGCAGTGGAAAGGCATTGCCTCTGGTGGTCAGAGTCCCAGATTATATCCACGATGGGATGCTTGGTTCCTCCCTCTGGGTGGAGCATCTCACAATGGGGTAATGAATCATGAGGCCAAGTGTTGATTAGGCTCATTAACAGAAGATAGTCCGGAGGGAGTTATCTCTGAGTCAGGCGGCAGGACAATGATGGGCAATTAACAGAAAGATAGTCTGGGTGGAGGAGGCAAGGAAACACTGCCCCACCTGATTTCAACGCCTCCTGAGGATGGTAATAGAATACACTGCAACCCAGGACACAAACCATAGTTCAAGATTGACAACACAAATACAGTGATTTGTTCATGGAATATGGACCATATTGGAATGGAATCCAATATTTGTTCATGGAATATGGACCATCATGGAATATGGACTGCTGGAAAAATGACAGAAGAGAGAACTTCTTAGGAACTCCTTGTTTTTGTGGAAGGAAAGGAGGGAATAACTATAAAGCAGGATGATTGGGAACAAAAATCTATCCCTGAGGCAGCATGTCAGGAAACCAGATGTCGTCACATTATTTATTGTCAGCTAGAGTCACAACCCATAGCTGGACAGGATGTCTTTATAGCTGTCTCTTGCACTAGCCAGAGGCAAGAAGGAGACCTGAGCCAGCTATCCCTCACATCCTCTACACACCAGCATTTCTCAGCCTTACTGACCTGTGATCATCCAGATTTGACCAGGATGGTGCACAGTAACCAGGGAAAATGCAGAAATGGTGTAAACCTTTCAAAATTATGGGTTTGGTCTTTCTTAGAGCCAGTTTTGTGACTGTTACTGCTGTTAGACTCTGCCTAATATCATCCTATTTAGTCAATTGGATTTCTTGCTGGGATATAGAAATAATCTATGTGATGGAGTGTCAGCTGTGTGCTCTGAACCCTTGACTAACAAATTCTGAGCAGGAGCAGAGTAGTTCCCTGCAGCTGAATCTGTTTATAAGCATTGCTGGAGGTTGAGCCACAAGGGCAGCACTGTTGCTACCACGCTGGTCTGTGGCTTGTGAATGGTTAATGCAGTGAACTAAATACTGAGATTAATGCCTCAACACGTAAGTAAGGCAGACATACTAAGAACAAGGAAATGTGAATGTGCTGCTTTAGGTTAGCACATTAACATAAAGTGAGTTACTCTACTGTCCTTCCCAAAACAGGATGGGTGGTTATGGAAAGCAGATCCATAAATAGAAGTTGCTGAGTTGTGTCCTGTGTCAGGCCTGTCTAGTGCTCCTTATACTTTACTCCTTCAATTTTTAGCTGTGGAGATTTAATCTGAGCTGCTTGTCATTGAGATGGAGAAATAGAGTGAAGGGAGTCTAAGCATTTGGGAATCTGGGAAGTAACCAGCTTTAAAATTAAAAATACCAGCCAGATATTTTTACAATAGTAATAAAATCATACATTGGTTTGAGGTGACCCTGTCTGGGTGCTAGGTATCCACCAAAGCTGCTCTATCACTGTTCTCTTTGTCTGGACAGGGGAGAAAGAATATAATGGAAGTCTTCTGAGTTGAGATTAGAACTGGGAGAGATCACTCACCAGTTACCATCGTGGGCTAAACAGATCCAAACTGGGGAAATCAATTTTAATAATTACCAATCAGATCAGAGTAGCCTAAAGAGAAATAAAACCAAATCTTAAAAACATCTTCCCCCCACCCCTCCTCTTTTCTTGGGCCCAACTTTTCTCCTGAATTTTGTCTACTCCCCTACAGTGGTTCAGGAGGATGGAGAAGGAAGGTTGCAGTCAGTTCACCACATGTTATTCCTCATGTCCCTTTCTCCTCAGTGGAAGGACTCCTCACACACTTTCCCTGGCTGAGTGTTGAGTCCCTCTCATGGGAGACAGTCTTCTGTGAACTTCTCCAACGTGAGTATTTCCCACAGGATGCAGTTCCTCACAAACTGCTCCAGCATGTGTCCCTTCCATGGAGTGCAGTCCTTCAGGTACAGACTTCTCCAGCCTGGGTGCCCCATGGAGTCACAAGTCCTGCCAGAAAGCCTTCTCCAGCACAGGTGCTCCTCTCCACAGGCCCGTTGGTCCTGCCAGGACTCTCCTCTAGTGTGGGTTTCCCATGGGGTCACAGCCTCCTTTGGGCATTCACCTGTTCCAGGATGGGGTCCCTCAGAGGCTGCAGGTGGATCTCTGCTCCACCATGGGCCTCCATGGACTGCAGGGGCACAGCTGCCTCACCATGGTCTGCACCAGGGGCTGCAGGGGAGTCTCTGCTCCAGAGCCTGCAGCATCTCCTTCTTCACTGAGTTTGATGTCTGCAGAGCTCTTCCTCTCACACATGCTCACAACTGCTCTCCAGCTGCAGTTGTGCCAGGTGGATGGAACTTTGAACATCCTGATCTACATGAAGGTGTCCCTGCCCATGGCAGATGGGCTGGAACTAGGTGATCTTTAAGTTCCCTTCCAACACAAACCACTGATTCTTGCTGCTTTCTTTTTTTTTGTTTGTTTGTTTTTCTACTTTTCTAAGTACAGAACTCAGGTGTTTGTAAACATAAACCTAATCCTGCAATCAATTATACTTAGGTTGATTATGGTAAAAAAAAGGGATCTCAAGGTCGACCTCTAGTGCTCTGTAAACTGTTAAAATGTATTTCAGTTTTTCTTAGTCTCAAGCACTGAGTCAGAGGGGTGTGGCTCTGCTTGGGCCTTGATGAAGATGAATTTTCAGAATGTAGTGCAATATAGGACTGAAATAGTGTTGATAAGTGAAGAAACAAACCAAGAAGAGGAAAGTTTATGCTTAACCCCCTTCTGAGGGTTTTTAACCAAGTCCTGTCATCCCACTAAATCTCCAGGTTGTTCCTTGTACATATACCCAGGTATGTGGGTAGTCAAGACCACTGCTCCCCTCTTTCTTTTACCTTAATTGTTTTCTTGTTGGACTAAAATGGTTACGAGAACCCAGTATTGGATGCAGTCAAATCAAGGTATCAGAAAGTATTCTACAGTAGTCCATAATCTAGGATAGGTTCTAGCTATTTTAATGTTAGATATAAACTCTTGGTATGGAACTCCTGATTCCATAAATGGTCTTGATGTTTTAGAAAAATTTGTCTCTAAGGTGATATTATAGTTTTTAATATGGACATTAGAATCAGCTGATGCTTTTTTCTTTTGTTGTCATTTGTCATTCTTCTTGCCCATAAATTAGGAAGTTAAGGCACTAAATAGTCCAGTATATGTTAAAAAATATATGTAAGCATAATTTTTTGCTAATAAATATTACAGAAAATGCCTACAAAACAAGATAGATTGAAGTCAAGTAAAGTCCCTGTAAAGACAGCTGAAAATAAAGGGAAAGGGTGAACTCTGGAGGAAGGCTACCCTTACTCTGGTAAGTGTCATTTCCATGGACTCCTCTGTAGTCAGTGGAAAAAGGTAAGCCCTTTCAGATTTAATAAATTATAGCTGCTTTGAGCTTTTGTTCTGAATCTTTTCTGGAAGAGATGATCTCTCTCCATCTGCAATAGAGAAAATTCCTGGAGCTTATAGAGTAATCATAGAATCATTGCCCAGGAGCAGCAGACAAGCACCAGTAGTTTCTTCCAGAGGTGTAGGAAAGCTCTGGAGATTTTATTTTTTGAATCAGATGGGGAAGCAGGCAAGTGAATTAACTGGTATATAATATCAAGAGAAAGATGACTCTTGCCTGACAGCAGTGTGTGCTTGTACCTCTGTATCCTTGCTCATAAAGCATGAACTATTAGTGAAAACACGCTTTTCTCTCCTACAGTCCTCTCAGAAGCACTGAGTAAAACATTAGGACATGTATGCAGTTTCCAGTCACTGCATTAATGAAAAAGAACTGAATTGCACTCTGAAAGGTTCCCGTCACACAGCTCAGAAGCGGTGGTGAGATGTACTGAGCTGCAGTGCATTATCAGTTTTCTTGACTGTAGTGCTAAGTGATCTTTTTCTAAACCCAATGATTTACATCCATCCCTTACTGTGGATGGATCCTACAGCCCTGACCATCCTTTGCCTTTCAGCTTTGCAAGGAATTTTTTATCCTGTGAACAGGTGTCTTGGTTTGAAAGACAGGTGTCTGCTAAGGAAGGCAGAAGCCTCCCTTGGAATGGCAGATGCAACCCCCTTCCCTCCGAGTTATTATAATTTTGAAATCAAGGGCTTTTAGGCAAAGATGTGGGAAATAGGAATAACAGTTCTGTACTATTATATATCTGTATGTGTATAACCAGTCAAACAAACACCAATAACTCTGGCAGTAACAGCAAACACAAACCCAGTGCCAGCCTTCTCGGCTGTCGGGCCCTTTCCCCTCGGGTGCAGTTCCGCTCGCAGCCGGCAGGGGCGCTGGTGGCTCCCGGTGAGCAGGGCAGGTGCGATGTACCCCCGCGGCCGCAGGGGTCGCGCCGGAGCGAGCTCGGGGAGCACGCGGCACCGGTGCCCTGGGATCCCGGGAGGGATGGAACAAAAAAGCTTCACAAACCCCTGGGCAGCCGATCCCGGTGTCCGGCCGGACCCTCGGGAACAGCAGACTGGAACAGCAGGCTGGAACGGCAGGGACGAGCGAAGGCTCGAAGCAGCAGTGGGGCAGGGCGACCGCGGCCCAGACTCCAGCGGGGCAGGGAAGGCGGGCTTGGGATCCAGGGGCTTCTCTGGCAGAAGGAAAAGCAGCCGAAGAAAGCACCCTCCCTCTCCTTCCAAATGCTGGGGGCTGACTGTCCGCACACCCAGGTGAAACAAAAGAGTAGCCAGATGCACCCCTCCTTCACTGGCTAGCTCTTTTGTTTTTCTTAATTACCCAGCAATTTGTCCCCCTAGCAACACATATGGGGAAAATTCCTTTAACAGGAAAAAAAACCAAACAGTGGAGCTCCTAAAACCCCAACAACAGGTAATACAGTATCCACAGCTTGGTCCGGCAGTGCCCATGCACTCTGGAAAGTTCATGCTGGGCACTGACAGCCTGCGCTGTTCAGCTGTTTTTAAACTGATGTAAGCAAGGATAGTGTCAGCCCCCCAATACCTTGGAGGTTTTCCTTTTCCCTTAAGCCACTGCTTGTTATAGTACCCTTACAAAATTATTTCTCTCTCATAAAAGGCATCTTCATGTAAAGCCCCCCCTGAGCAGTGGCTCAGGCAGACAGAAGTTTTGTATGTGGGGAATCTCCTTCCTTATGATGCATCACTGGGAAGAACAGAGATAGTTTAACATGCTCCAAGAGAAAAACTTCCCAGCTTACTCAAATATAACATGGTAGTAGTTTTTCCATTAGGGCAGGGAAAAATAGTGATCTGTTTTGGCTGGAATTAACACAAGGGTCTTCTTTTAAATCAGTGAATTTGCAATTGAAGGACTCCCTCTGTCCTTGGGCTTCCTTTAAGGCTACTTTTAGATGCATTCTTTTTTCTTGTTCAGGAAGCTGTCATTAAACAGCAATAACCTTTTATTATTGAATTTAGCTGGATTTGAGTAGGTGACCTAGAGATTAAAATTTCAGACTCTGTTACTTATTAAGAGAGTCATTTGAATCCCTGATGGTTTTATTATTTAGTACCTGCACTTTAGTACCTGGACATTTTCTTCTTTCATTTCACAAAGGTGATTTTCACGTCTTTTGTGATTTAGAAGCTACCTTTTATTGCAGAGTGAGTTTAGTGTGCTTATTTATCATTTAGCCATGATAAACATTAGTCTTGGGAGGCAGGAATTTATCAGGATAAGCATTACTTCCCTAGCTTTCCATTGGGAAAGTGCTATATGCTGGTCTTTCACAGGATATGAAAATGTAGAATAGTTATTAGTAAAATATGTCTTTGCTTATGTGTAATTACAACAGCTTTATATGAAACACAAAGCATAATTTTCAGTTGGGCACATTCTTTTTCTAGTACATGAGATACTCAGGCTGCAGGAAGCTGCTAGTTGTGAGAATATCTGACACTGTTCTAGTAGAAACAAGTGAAAAATAAAGAGATACGGGCTGAAAATTGCATTTAAAAGTAAATAACACACCTATAGCATAATAAGTAATCTCAGGCATCTGAATGTCAGTGGAGTAAGAAAATACTATTTGGAGGCTAAAAGTAGAATACTAGAACCATTCAATTTCTTCTTTTCTTGTTCAACACTGACTGGAAGAACCAGACAGCTAAATCTCTAAGGTCTGAATTAGAATCCCATGTAAACATTTCGTTTGCAAAGTTTAGCACAGTTGTGCTCTTTAACAAAGTATTTTTTGTAATGTATTATTTATTCTTTTGTATTATAATGAATGAACTGCTTGTGAAGCAATGTATTTAAAAACATGATTTAAAAATAAGTTTTTTAAAACTCAGAAAGTTTTAGGAGTAAAAGTCAGGCCTTGTGTGAAGTTTCTGGGTACCACGTTTATGAAAAGTAACTTAATTTCATCCTGGCAGGTTCTAACCAGAAAACAGCTTTGCAGAGTTGATTCTGCTGCAGAGCTGATGCACCAGGAACAAAACCTAAAGGCAATTTCAATGTCAGGTTTTAAATTTGTATCTAGTAAGTCAGTCTGTTTTTCGTCTTGCATTATAAATTTGTGGGAAGAAAATAAACTTTTCTTAGAAAGGCTTTTGATGGGTGTTTAAGACTCCAACAGCTCAGACTTGCATTTGTTTTAATTTACCATGTGTTACATTACTATTCTGAATGAACAGGAAGACTATTGTCATTAAAATATTCGGGTAAAACTTAGGTCACAGCACTTAGCTGGGGGATTTAAGTTATATCTTTTACAGTTTACATATTTACAATTACAGGGACCAGATTTTTCACTGACAGGCTTAATGTAGCCTAAACAACATCACAGTCCCATCGAGGTTAAAAAAGCTTTGCCTACTAAATTGTTGTTTATTTTTCCTTGTTATCCTAAATATCTGTGAAACTTGTGGAAAGAGCAAGCCCATGTACCATCCAGGAACACTTTCCAGCTCGTTAATTCAGGTACGAGCTGTGGGTATATGATATTTGTGAGCACACCTCACCCCTCTTTTCTATGTTTTAATTTCCTAGGCAATCACAGCTCTAACATACGTGCATTATCAGGGAAACAGGACTATGGAGCACAGGGCAAACACCTGTGCTACGTTATACAGGTACCTCCAGGAAGGATCATGAAAGTACAAAATTTACATATGTAAGTAGAGATCTGGGAGAAAATAAACTGACACAAAGTGAAGCAAAAGATTTGAGCACTTTTTATAGCAGTGGGGCTTATATGGCCCAAGTGAATAGGATTTGGGATTGAAATTCATGGGAAGGAGCAAGGTCTACGTTTTGAGGATTTTTTGTTCAGCTGTACTGTGTTCCTGTACTTCTGTTTTCCAAGAAGGAGTCATAGAGGCATCTTTGATGCAACACCAAACAAGAAGCTGCAGCCCTACCAGAGCTATTATCTGTATCTTTTAACTACATACATATCTGTACAGAGAAATATATAGTTTAAATACAACCTTGCAGTAAACAGAAGTCCTGTCTAAGCTAAGTAATTTTTATTTTCAGATTTTCAGACTCCTGAGAGTTGTTTAACTGTTCTGTGGCAATGTAATTAAAAGCAGAACATTGTTTAGGGCAAATGACTGTCCTCATGAATAACTTACATTCTACAAGAGTTGACTTTGTGTCAGCATATACAGAACACCCAGAAAATAAAACCATGGATACCTCATTTGCTGAGCTTAAAACCAGCGGGCATTCTTTTATTTTTCACATGAGCTCCTTAACCAGGAAAAATATGTTTGTCCATGTGGTTAAAAAAGAGATACTTCAAATTAGCAGAGCCCAATGGAAAGAAGATGGCACCAAAAGTGAAAGGACAAGGCACTTGCTGGTCTAGAAATAGAGTGGAATTTTTTTCTGCCTTTCACACAGGTGAAATAGAGGTCTGCATTCATATATTTCTAGAAAAGGAATAAGCAAAAGTATTTCTCTGAATGTCACATGACAATTCATCTTTTTGTTAGTCAGCACCTTTTATCTGACACCACAATTCTAGTCCCAGCTACAGATTTTTTCGCCTGTGCTTCATGGATTTTGTTTACTGTGTTGGCACTGGACAAAACCCCCCAATAGTAATATAACACCCCTCAAGTCAGAAAACACTGATGTACGGACACCCCCCTCCTCCCCCATGCATATTTCCTGTTCTCCTAACTTGTTTGGAATATAATTTTATTATTATGAAAGCAAAATTTGTTGCCAGATTAATTTTTCAACCATTTCAATCTGCCATAAATATAAAGGTAAAAGTCCTAGCGAATGATGGGAGATGGCAGAATGACTTTATATGTTTCTTGAAAGGAGATAGATATTGAAATACATAGCATTTATTAAGAAATTTTAGTGAGATTGTGTAATTTCCTCTGAATTTTTGATGCACATTTTATCACAAGATTTGGATCAATTTAGGAGAGATTTTCATTCTGAGATCTCCTGCATGTTAGGCTGACTCCAGTGCATGAAGGGACACGATCTGGAGGGCTTTGTAGATGCTACGCTTGTATCCAGTATGGGTAGCTTCCGTACAAAGTGTAGTCATGTTCCTTCCTCCTGATTCACAAGGTTTTGTTATAAGAAAGTCTTAATAATAGAGACCATAAAGTAATTCTGTTTTATTTTTGCAGGTTGAAGAACCGCTATGCCTTTGTGTTGTAAAAAACCCTGAAAAACACATGCTTTTAACTATGTGATGTAAGTCTACTTTCCAGTAAATGCTTTATTTCCAGCAGCACCAGCAGGAAGAGCAGAATCTCCTTTACTAGACTGTTAGCTACAGATCAGAAAATGAGGCAGAAGGCCACATCCTAATTCCTGACCGCCCACAGGTCAGCAACACTGTGTTAGTGAGCACACGGGTCAGTGCATTTTGGCATAGCTGCACCCTGGTGTCAGTGGGCTCCTTCCTCTCTCCATTCCCACCTTATCACATACCAGATTGCAGGATAGACAGTATAAAGCACCCCATGGTTTGCCCTACATGGCTTGCAGGCAGTGCTGTGGGTTAGTCTGTGTCCTTGCAGGCCACAGGAGCAAATGGGAAAGTACAGCAGGAGCAGGTCCCCTTTGCCCAAAGGACCAGAGGCAGGCAAAGCTTTGTGTCATTTGGTCCTGCAGCCTCCTTGTTGAAAGGCTGATGCAGAAGTTGGCAGCAGATTGCCTGAATTCCATCATCAGGATGATATTCCCCTTCTTGTCCCATGCTGAGAGTGAAGCAGGACCGGGACTGTGAAAAGTAGATCTTTTCTGTCTGTGTAAAGGGAATTTTTTTGCATCTTTAGCAGATAGCTGGGATAGTTACAGGGTAAAAATGACAGATTGCAAGCATAGTACATGGAGACTAGTCTTAACAAAAAATTTCGGAGATTACCTATAATTTTTACTGAGCAAAAAACATGCTATTTTATCACTTTCCAGTAAACTAGCTCAGTTTCTTTTGAGGAGAGGGAGACTTAGATGAAATGGTATTTGGGTGGAGATGCATTTAATAACATTTTATGGCATACTATTTTTTACAACAAGCATAAGGTTTGTCATTTTCACTTGTCTGCCATAAGAAAAATGACAGTCTGTTTGAACACTCTAAGGCTACAGTTAAGGCAAGGCATTTTTACCTCTGTCTGCGTTTTCAATGCAGGGCTGAGGAGAGGGAAGCAGATAACTAGAGGTGAGCTGACAATGTACTGTGTGAGCGCTTGAGAAGTTACGGCTGAATTTAGAGTGTAAAATCTCACCCAAATGCTTCACCTGCTCCATTCTCACCTCACCTGGAGTGCTGTGTCCGGCTCTGGGGTTCCCAGAACAAGAGGGACGTGAACCTGCTGGACCAGGTCCAGAGGAGGGCCACAAAGATGATCGGCAGGCTGGAGCACTTCTCTTATGAGGACAGGCTGAGAGAGTTGGGGTTGTTTATCATGGAGAAGACTTAGGATTCCTTAGATCAACCTTCCAGTACCTAAAGGGTAGCTGGAGAAGGACTTTTCACAAGGGCATGTAGTGATAGGACAAGGGGGAATACTGTCAAGCTGAAAGAGGGTAAATTTAGACAAAATATTAGGAAGAAATGTGAGGGTGGTGAGACACTGCAACAGGTTGCCCAGAGAAATTGTGGATAGCCCAACCTAGTCCAGATAGGATGGGGCTTTGAGCAGCCTGGTCTGGTAGAAGATGTCCCTGCATATGGCAAGAGAGTTGGAACTAGATGATCTTTAACATCTCTTCCAACCCAAACCATTCTGTTCCTTGCTGTGCTGATAGGCTTAGCTGCCTCTTTATTCCTCCATGCAGATCGCCTTCACCCTGCTGTACTCTGAGACAGCCAGTCCAAGGAGAAGGGCTGCGGATACCTCTGAGATGAGTGTCAGCCCTTTCTGGACTGAAAAGTGGATGGAGCACATTTGCTCACTGCTGGTGAGCACATTCACTCCTGACCCTGCTGATGATATGTGTACACGGGTGTCCTGGTTCTGGCCAGGACAGGGTTAGTTTTTGCAGTAGCCAGGAGGTGTCATGGCTCAGGAGAAGGGCTCTCTTCTGGTGGGGGTGACTTCGGTTGGATGGTTGGGCTTTGGGGTCCATGGTGAGCATTTTGCATGTGAATCACTCTCTCTTTTGCACACTTTTGTTATTAATACTGTTGCTGTTACTGTTTGTTTTCTAATCTCACTGCCATTTCCAGTAAATTGTTCTTATCTCAACTGGCAATCTTTACCTTTTGTGCCTCCAATTCTCCTCTCTGTTCTGCTGCAGGATGGGCGGGGGACTAAACTGGAGAATACCATTCCTAAACCACAACAATGGGTCAGGTTATGGCTGTCAGCGAAATCTTGGGTCCCCATTTTTTGCCATTGCCCTCCCCTGCACTGAGCGAAACAATGGGTGAAGCCAGGAACCCTCCAAGCAAAGCAGGATGGGGGAGGCTGAGCAGGAGTGTGTGCAGGCAGATAATTTGCAACCAGAAGTGAGAGCACTAGTAGAAGTGTGACACGGCTGCAGGAGTGTGGAGGTGACTGGGATGAAGGCCAGGAATGCTCTCAAACATTTTTTTTTACAGGGTCAGCTTAACTGAGCAGTGCTTACTGTAAGCCAGCTCAGGTCTGTCCTATTCTGCTCCACAGTATGTCTGGATCACTGCTTGATGTGGACACAGAAGTGTGAAAGCAGGGTGTGACATGGGAAAAACCTGCAGCTGAAGGAAAGTGAATGTGCACAGAGGTAGAAAGCCAAAACATCTTCATGTTCCAGTTAACCTGTGAAGTTGTCCCAAGGCATTAGTAGGTTAAACAAATGACAGTGACTTGAGAGACAACCTGTGGAGACACCAAACTTGACAGAATTAGGAATTTCATGTTCCAAGGATGATGTGTCCTTGGACAGGTTTTGGGAAGTACTATATTCACAAGTGCCATCCTAAGCATCATTCATTCATTCCTGCAGCCTGCTTGTTTGGCTGTCAAAGTGCTGAGACAAATATGCTTTTGTGGTCAGTGGGAGAGAACATCAATGCTCAATTTTCAGTTGAGTTCTGACATATAGTTCTTACATTTAAAGCAGAACATACTGTTGATTGACTGTGGTGGCATGATGCATAGATGTAAGTCATTCTTATCTTTTTTTGAGAAAATTTATACTGCTAACCGCAGTGGCTTCTTAGTCGCTTGTCAGAAGTAGAATTTTTAAGTTAGTTAGGTGACAATTATTTAAAGAGGCCGTATAAACGTTCTTCAGTTAGAATTAGGAAATACATATAGAACAATATAGGCTCCACCTTAAAAGATGTAATAGCTATTACATTATAAGCTAAATGCCCTGTGTGGACAAAAAACACTATTTGTGAGAAGGGATAACCGAAAGTTGAAGTAGGCCACCGGGCTTTTTCTGCAGGAAATTTTAATTCACTTGATTTATGGAAAATTCTTAGCAACAAGTGGCACGGTTGTAGGCAGTTGTTTCCTTGGATCTCGAGTAGGATGGAGGTGAGAAAGAAAAACACAGTGGCCTACCACCTGTGCTGGAAATCTCAGAGAGAATCACTATACCAGATCTAGACTTCTAGGATTCCCAGCAAGGAGTTTGTCTTAAAATATGGATTTCCTTTCCTTCCTAGATCATTTTACACTAGTTCATGAATGCAGTGGGATTTCCTTAAGGATATGTCAACAGGAACATCACAGGATGTCAGCCTTTTTCTATGTATATCAGTTGTTGCACTATTTTGGTCAGTCTGAAAAATTCTGGGGGCTCAATTTGCACGATGCCTACGCTGGTGTCCATCACCAGGAGAATTCCTGGAGCAGCTCATTCGTCTTTGGAGGCATTACAGCGCAGTGCAAGTACTCTGCTCAGTGTGTTGGAACCACAAGATGGGCCAGCAGAGCCCAACTGGGAGGTGTTGAGTCAAGGCTTCTAGATATATGATTTAATATATCTATCATCAGCAAGCACAAGTTTCAGCCCACCTGCTGTAAAAAAAATCATTGACAAGGGCATTAATGCCAACTTGTTAGGCTTCTTGCTCTCTCTCAAGCACAGCAGCTTTTAGTAGGCATTAAGATTTTTCAGTTTCCATCTTTTATGCCCGTGGATGTGAATTGCAGCACTGTAATTTAAAATAGCAAACACATACTGTATAGCCTAAAATAATGGGAAATTTAGAACAACTGTACGGGCAGATGGTTTTATAGTTCCAGCATTCAAAAGAAGATACAATGCTATTCAGTCTTGAATTAAAAAAGGCAGGGATCCTTTGAATTCATCCAACTGTTGGGCAGTCCTCATTACAAACAAAGAGGTCCATATCTTTGGCAAGGTACTAATATCTTTTTTCAGAACAGCTGAAATTAAATGAACACAGAAATCTTATGAATTTTGAAGAAAACTATTTCCACAAAACCATGCAGCAAAAACTGATGCTAAGAGGGTGAATAGATCTCTTATTTGTGACAATTGAAAACAGATGTGAATGCATCATTTAGAGGTGTTAGATTAATTTTTCTTTAGAGAGACTTTTGTTTAATAGAATAATTGTAGAAGGATGTATAATATCTGATTAGTTCCAAGAGAATTAACTTTTTCATTATAATTTCAAAAGAGTGACTAGCAGCAGTGTTTCTCCTGTCCTTAACAGGATACCAGGAACTGAGAAGCCATAAGCAGTTAGAAATCAGAAATCATCCCATGAATTTCCAATGAGCCTTAGCCTTTCAGTTATGCAGAGGACAATTACTGCATTTTTTTAACCTCAATGAAGTGCACTAAAGTCATAACACTAAAGAACTTGCATCCTTTTCTGCTTTATTCTGCCAGATCTGAACTCCTGATTTGCAATACCATAATCATCAGGCTTTGGAGGAAGACTGAGGGGAAAATGGTTATTAAAACATACCTTCCCCAGGACAGATTGCCTTTCTTACATAATTGATTATCTGTCAAAATTTAATTCCTACTCTGTTTTTATGATAACACTGAGGTAGTGACAAAAGAGTGATCTATGTGTTGTGGTGCTGAATCCTGCCTGGGAAGACATGGGTTTCCTTCTCAGCTTTGCTCCAGACTTCCACTGTTGCCTTGTGGAAATCACTAAAATCTGTGCTTTATTTCTTTGCCTAATAAAGCTGAATGGTAAGGAGCCCCCAGCTCATAGTTCTTGTCCAGAAAATACCCAGCAATTTTGAATGCCCCAAAAGCTGTGGCTAAACAGTGGAGTTGAAGGGATCCCCTAAACTCAAATTAATTCCACTAAACTGGAACACAGGAAAAGGCAAATGACAAAAAAGAAGGTAAGCAGATGCATTTCTTTACATGACAGGCAGAAATATTTTTACACTCCTAGTACATTTTGTTTTATTTCCTGTGGTCACAATATAATCTAACTTTTCTCAAATGACTCCATATTGCTTTTTATTCAGCCTTTACAATTTGCTCAGCTTTTTTAGGCATTGATCTAATGAAACCTTTGAGAAGAATTCAGCAAGAAGAAGAAAGCTCTGACCTATTCCTATTTACAGTACCATCTGTTCATTCTTGCTAGTGTATTTCTCATGCCCAATGTTTTCTTTTCCTTTTACCTTGAAAGCTGAATTAAAAAGTCTACATTGTCAGAAGAGATGGGTTTATTGTCAATATGCCAATCAATCAAGGAATATAGCTTTTCTCCCCAGTAACAATTTGCTCTCCTGTACAAATGTCACACCTTGCTACTAGCCTGGGCCCTTGGAGAGGTGGATCATTGCATCTGCACGAGGGGCACTGCAGTGGCAAATAGTTGAATTCTTTCCACAGCTCTTTTTACATTAAGAAATGTAGAAACATATTTTCCTAAATACATTTTCCTCCCAGGATTTCAGTTCTGTTGGATGTATTCTCACAGTCTTATGGCATGGTCCACAAGGAGCTAGATTCTGTGGGAGTTTACCCATTGATTTAATTATTTACATTGTTTCACTTCACATTATTGACTCAGACGCACTCCAGCTCTGACCTCCGGCTGAAAACTTCTAAAATGTGAAACTTCTGTCAGGAACACCTCGTTTTCAATGAGAGTGAAGATTTCTGAGACCAGAAATATTACTGTGGCTTGAGTCAAGGGAAAACAACAATCTATATGTTCCTGCTTATTCTGCACATTTTATACCTCCCAGAAAAGACATATGAACACAGATTAGCATTTTTATTTAGCCATCTTTTAATTTAATCTCTCCAACCTTCAGTGAGTTAAGCACAGGAGCTTTCCTCATGTTTTTTTCCTTTCCTGTTTCTCCTCAATAGCTGTAGCAAGCTAAACATTGGCATCTGTTGCTCCAGCAAATATTTTGTGGTTTTCCTAGTATCTGCAGGTGGCTGTGCTTGGCTGCATCTCCCAGTCCTACTGATTCTATGTTTCTCTGACAGAAAGATGTAGAAGTAATAGCATACAGAAGTAACATGGTCTGGAGAAAGAAATACCTTTTGGGGAGTTTACACCTCCCAGACACAACACCCCGGATATTTTACTTCCCATGAAATTTTTTTGAGATTTTTTCTCTTTTCCTGGTTTATACTGAGGGAAAAAAAAAAAAGCGTTCTTTTTGTGTTAATTTTGTTTATTTATTTATTTGGAGTGAAAGCCCTAGCAGCGAGTAGTAGCTGAGTATTGGGAGCATTCAAACTGAATGGAAATCCTCATAATCCACTTTAGCCCAGGGACAAGACTTTTTCCTACCCACATCTGATACAAGTACAGAACTGTTCAGCTGCAGTAGAGCTGAGCTGTCTTGTGTCTCTAAATTTGACAACAAACTCCCAAACTTCTCCCATGGGAGACACTGGGGGATCTTTCCCAATGAGTTTCTACAACAATTACGCATATTTTTACTCAAGTTTTATGCTTTATTTTCTCCCCTAGTCAGGTCTCTGAGTTTGGTTTCTGTCTCTGATACTGGTTCGCCTTGTACCTTTGGACTGTTTCTTGATACATTTCTGTCTCTGCTGCCCAACTGTTGATAAAACAAGGGTAAAATATCCCCACTTTCCTTGAAATGCTTTACAATTATTGTAATAGCTGCGTTTTGATGTAAAGTTGTAAATAAATGGAAGAATGCAGGGTACAACTATAAACATGCCAACAGGTTCTTAGCTGAATTTAATTCCATTTTAAGTAAGTAGGTATTTATTGCTTCTTGTGACTTTGCTTTCTATAGTGGAATAAAGATGATAATACTACAACATTTATCAGATAGATAGATAGATGCACACTTTTATGTTTGGGAATATGTTAAACTTTTTATGTCTTCTTGCAGTGTTTTTTCAACAGTTTGTTTTTGTTGTTTCTTTGTTTGTTTGTTTGGTTGGTTGGTTTTTTTTACAAAAAACCTAAAACCAAGCCAACCAAACAAAAAAGCACGAGGGTTTATTTTAGAATGGGAAAAATAAACCCTCCCGGTCATCTGTGTTTATATCTCAGGTGGCATGCTGTGAAGCTGTTACAACGTAAGTTCTTAGTATTTCTGCAGTTTACAACTCTAAGTACTAAGTTTTGGTTGATTTTTCTCACTGTGTTTGCCACACAGCTTACAGATATTTGTGTCATTTGCTTGTACTTACAAATCTATATGTGATTTTAAGGGATCGCTTTTAAGGCAGGGTTGAAAAAAAAGTAGACCATAACAAAGTCTGTGTGAATTACAATGTATCTACATGTGATGTATTTCTCTGTTCATTGGGTTTTGTTGCCTTTAGAGGCTTTGTGTTGTACTTTGTACTAAAAGCAGAAAGAAAGTCAAGGCAGTTTCTGACTGCTGTGTGATCAAACACATTGTAAACTTTTACCAGATGAAACATTAATTCTTTCTTTCTACAATTCCATTTCCTGAGAGAGAAAATGTTTTATTCTCAGGAGTCTTTGCCTCATCTGTGGTATTTCACTTGATGAGGATGGCCAGATCCCCAGATGACAGTGAAGAACACCTTCCCGCTGATATTGCAACATTGGCGCCAGCAGGAGTTTTGCTTTTGGAGAAAAGGAGGCATGGAGCTGGCAGCAAACACAGACTGTGCTCCACTGGTCCTCTGACTGTGTCTCCTGGGCAAAGCAAGAGCCTCTTAAACTCACTGGGTGTAGCCTTACAACAGGTGAAGGGAACTGAGATGATGAGACACACACGTTTTCCCGGGCTTTACTGCATCAAGGATGTCAGCTTATCCGCTGCATGGGACAGCTCACATGTTGTGTATCTCGTGTGTGCACGCATGTTTGTGTTGGTGATTTAAGCTGAAGGCACCCAGAGATCTGGTGCACAGTAACATGCCACAAAGCATATTGCTTTTACCCTGTGATTTTCCCCGAGGAAGACAGTGAGCTCAGAATGAGATGCTGACCTGCTTATTGTGCAGTGTGGTGGCTTGCCTCCTTCCCACAGTGCCACTGAGCTGCCCCGTGAGCTGCAGAGTGACAAGAAAAGTTTAATGCATGTTGCCACCCAGAAGCATTGTGCAAAGAGAGTTTTGTTAATGCAGTGAGTTGCTTTCTCAGGTAGACCCAGGTGGGTATCTCCAGACAAGGTTGTCCCTATGGTTGGCCAGTTTTAACACACGGTTACATGCTGTGCTTTTAACATGTTTCTGCAGTGTGGTTGGTCCCAGAGGTATAATGACCTACAGCATTCAGTTCAATGGTTTAAACTATAATTCCACAGAAATTCCATAATTAAATATGTTAAACTTTTCATCGACTTTTGATAATCTGAAAAATCTCACATCCTTTTCATGCTGCATTATTTTTCTGATCTCCCTCCTTTCAGGATTCTCTTTTGGCCTCTTGAATGCTTAGGGCAGTACAAAGTAAGTAATAAATACATCAAGACTCTTTGGTATTGTAAAGATGTGAAACTTTTACCATGTTCTCATGGGGGTATCATATCCCATCATTCATAAAAAATTCCTGTGGTTAGATCAGATGCTTAAGAGTTTACCTCATTCACATTAAAAGTCAAAGGAAGGTCTTTAACACCTCCAGTGATTTAAATGGAGGCAGCTTTAAAACTTTAAAAAAAATGCTGTATCATTTCAAAATTTGAGAGTATCTGTTTCTGATTATAAAAGGTTAAAAACATTTTAAATTTGAGCTATAAAATATTAATTGTGCTTATTCCTTAAGTCAAATGCACTTAATATCTGTTTCTATGGTGATAATAATATAATGCACAGGGAATGTTAACAGGCTGGAGCAGACTGGATCCTGAGGTGATCTGAGCGACTCCTGGGAGGGCTGAGGGTCCTTGGCTTTTGGCAGCAATAGAGTGGAACACATCAAAGGAAAAACATTGCATTTTACAGGGTAAGGTCTTGCAACTTTTGCCAATTAGGAGTGGAGTCTGTTGCATAATCCTGTTAAAAGCAGCCAGAAGTGACTCCACAGCAAGTGACAGCACCAAATGTAAAAAACCCATCCTGTGAGGCACAACAGGGTCTTGGTTCCTACTGGAGTTTGCACACTTAGTGCTTGTCAGCATAGGTGCTTACCTGTGTGACTGAAAGCACTGAAAGCACCACTAATCCCCACAAATGCATTCCAGTGCTGGTGGCAAACAGTGAAAATGAGCAAGATAAGACTTATAGCTAAAGTGTCGCTCAGCAAGCCAGGGAGAAGTGGATTTTACTTCTGTTTTTAAACAACTGGTAAGTGAAGTGAAGCTACTTCATTAATTCCTTCTCTACCCCACTGTCTCCCTTTTCTTCCTTCTTCTAGGGCTTGCTCCCAATTTGTTTTCTACCATGGCGAGAGCTTGTTTTCAATGAAGTATTAACTACTCTTAATAAATATTAAATAAATGAAAAAAGAATAGGACATATCATTTCCTATCTGAGCAGATCCAGGAAATTTTGGAGGACATACATAGAAACTCACCCCAAATATTTTTATATGTGTCTTATATACATACCTGTTAGGAGCTGTTCTTCCTCCTTAGAAAAGAAAAAAAGTGAGATTTCCTCCTCAGAAAAGAAAAAAGAAGACCTTGCCTTAGGAGTATTTTTACTTTAGTTCTGTGTTAAATGAAACTGTGATTTTTTAGTACGTTAATTATAACTGGAAAATTATTATTGAAATTTAATTTATATATATAATATTTTTGACAAATTATATCGAGATATGTGTCTTTAAGACATAAATGAACCGATAGTCCAATTTAATAAAAACTGAAACTTGATTTATTTAAGAAAATACTGCACAGAAAATCATTCATCTGAGATTTTAATCCCTCCATGTCTGGATGGTTCATTATTCCATTCCCTGCAAGAGAGGCCCAGGACTCCAGGCCTACCCTCCAAACTAGTGTGAGCATGACTCAGCCTTTTTTAGGTTAAATATGAGGATATTTAAATAGGTTTGTGGATGGGACAGTATAGCCAGAGGTGCAATTTTATAAAACTGTATTTCTCTCTTGTGCTCCTGCCATAGAGTAGAAGTAGTAGGAAGTGGTTCTGTTATTCATGAGGGCAGGCTAAATTTCATTCACCAAAATAACTTAATTGAATCACTGCAAGTATTAAGAAAGCATGATGCCTATTAAAATGAAAAAGACTCTTCTTTTATCTGCTGTTTTAAATTTTGGTATAAAAATACAGGTGTAAAGAAGGGTGAAGTTTGGGAAAGATGTTTTTTTTCTTAAACAGACACTTGGCATCTTACTGAAAAGCAGGACAGGCCTCTACATGCATTTGAGCAAAGTGTTTGTCACGGACACTGAAACAAAAGCCTGCTGAATTCTAAATTACAAACCTGGTCAGGAATTGACTGTTGGACTGTTCCTTTTTAAATCTCCTTCAAGAGCTATGATACACCTGTGTGACTACTAGTGTCAGAGAAAAACATGACATAGGCAGCTCTGTAATGTCCTTGCATGTGAAAAACAAACACACAGTTAAATCCATTTAAATGTGGTAACATTTTTTTTGCTGGGAGCCCGCAGCAGCTCTGCCACCCACTCATACAGAACTAAAGCAGCACTGGTTTTTTAACTGCCTTGAGCCTATGTCTTATGGAAAGATCCAGAACAGGAGTCCTGTGCCTCTGCATGCTGTGGAAAGCCAGGGCTCAGGTGGTGCTGGCAGTGACTGAGTGACGGCATTATCCTGCCCAGTGACAGGTGAAGGAGTCGGCGGCATACCAACGAGCTCGGTTTTTATAAGCCTCTAAACCCTGTATATAATTAAAGAGACTTTTCATATTTAATAGTATTTATCTTGTGTGTCAGATAACACTTGTTGAGACTCATCAGCTTTTCATTACCAAGATCATTAATACTATTGGTGATACTGTGACTTGAATAGATCTTCACTTGTTTGTCACAGCTGCAAATTGACTTTCTAATGACTAATTCAGTTGTAAATTTACCTTTTCAAGAACAAAACCAGAAGAATCAGACTTATTGCTTATCTCAAATTCTTTTATTGACATTTACTTTCGATGTAAGGCAGTGTTAAGCTGGTCATTTTAGGGGGAAGCTCTCTTTGGAAGGTCATATTGTCAGAGGTAGCATGCTGCCCAATGGAGCAGCTTTTTTGAGCATCCAAATTTTGCTGATTTTCCCATCTGTTCCCCCTGCTGTGATAGGACACCTGGCAAAAGGACCAGATCTTGTTTTTTCCTGTATGTGCACACTTCGGCCTGCTAACCTTTGCATTACTACCCCTGTGTGTGACGGAAAGGACAAAATTGTGCTGGGCTGGCAGGCAGGAAGCCCGTCTGCTCTGTGCTTCCACTTTTACTTGCAGACTGAGCAACCGAGTTACAGAACAGAAGGGCAGGTTAAAAAGTTTACTTTTTTGCTTTTTTTTTTCATCTTTACATACAAAAAGCCCTCAATATCTATTTGATCTTGTACAAGGCTTTAGATGGACAGGTAAGAGATTTTAAGGCCAGACGTAGACCAGTAACTCACTGAGTTTCATGTCTTATGGTAGTTAAGGTGTTTCTCCATGTCTTTAGTCACAGCCAGATCTTTGATTAATGCTCAACTCCCAGAAGACATCAAGGAATGGCAATCACGATGTTTACCTTTTAGGTTTTGTTGGTTTTTTTCATTATTCATCACTTTAATGTTTCTTTTGGTTTGGGGATTTTTTTTTTTTCGTATATGTGTGTATCTGTGTGTAAATATTGCTCCACAGTTCCTGGACTTGAGAGACCACCTCTGCACTGAGAGACTGATTTAGTCACTATAATTACATGTGCCAAGTGAAGTGCAATGTTCCTGTCACCTGCCACTGTAGGCAGATATGACTCAAGGGAATACGTTTATTTGCAGGTCTAGTCCAAGAATGCTTATATGCCTTATAATTTCTTAGATTGCAAATTACTTGTGATAGGCCTGTGTAGGCTTTGCTTAACAAAAAAAAAAAAGCTTAACAAGAAATTCAGAACCCCTGTTCCCCTGTTCTGACACAAGCTGTGTAGAGTGTGTTTGCAGGTTGGAAGGAGAGGGCAAGGGGGTTGCCACCTGAGGCATGACATGAAGAATAAAGTATTTTAGGAGCCTCTGGTTGGTACAGATAAGCCAAAGCATTGTAGATGCAAAGAGTATTTCCTCAAATATGGCTGTACTAGATGACAGTTTAATGACAGTACTGAGCCAGCTTTAACAGTTGTCTTGTCAGCAGGCACAAGGTTATATACTGGAAGAAGACTACTTTTGAGGAGGAGGTCAAATCTGAAAAGGAAGAACATCACCAAAGTGCATTGTAGTCAGAAGGTGATTGATAGAGGCAAAATAATTCAGCTGAGATGTGCAGTCCATTTCCTTGGCATGACTGTGAACTGGAGCTGAAACTTCCCGGAGGCATCCTTGCTCAAGGTGAGAGCCAAGCCAGGAAGATCATCCAGGCTTGCAGCTGAATCCAGTGTGGATTCAGCACTGTAGTTCTGGCCCAATAAAACTGTCAGGACCAGACTCAAATTTATGGACCTTGGTAGCACTCTGCTGGGGCATGGGGGGAAATGGGAGGGAGTGCTGAGCTCTGACTACCCCAGTGTTTGCTGTGGTTGTGTTGGTGCTCCCATCACTTTCATCTTGTGCAGGGTGCCTAGGCAGGGAGGGGCCTGAGGGAAGCTTTCCCCTAGCACATCAGGAACAAGTCAGTTTGGTGGAAAGCCCTGGGGGTTAGGTTTTGTTAGTTAATTTGCTCACCAAGAGGGCTGAATGTTTGGTTTATGCAGCTGTAATCTCAGTAGTACAGAATAAATTTCTTTCTCTCTTTGCTGCCAAGACAAAGTCTAACTTATCCACAAAGACCCCCTTCATTTAAAGGACTTCACATTCAAAGCCAGACAAGCATCATTTGGCCATCAGTTTCATTGAATGAGGAGGTAAAATATGATCTCATAATGTGGCTGAATTATTTATTTTGTCTTTTTGTTTAATCCAATCTCCATGGAGAACTCTGGTATACATCATATATCCCTACTTAGTATATTTCACAATGAGGCGGGATATTAAGGAAGTGAAATAGCCACAAAGATCTGCATGCAG
>NW_008239110.1:12149496-12179906 GCF_000691975.1 Corvus brachyrhynchos
TGAAAGCCAGACTGATTTGACTGACATGTCCTGTGTGAAAACTGAGTGTTCAGTGTCAGAAAATGGAGGTGCACTGGTGGATTTTCAGTCAAAAGGCACCTTGAATGGGAAGATTACCTGCTTTGTTGGGTCACATTAAAAGAATCACAGAAGTTACAAATCACTGAGATAATGGGTCCACAGAAAATGAAAAATCTATATGAAAACCATGGCCTTTGATGTGGGAGCAGATTGCAAGATTTTATCTTCAAAACTATCAAATATTGAACAAGTAAATAGCTCATGATTAGAAAAGTGCTTTAATAATAACAGTCATTTTAGACGAGATGAGATGAAATAACTCTAACAGTGATAAATCAACCTGTTACAACCTTGGTTCTAGCAGTGTCAGTGGCTTTTTGCAAGAGACACCCATGACAAGTATAAAACAGCCTAGACAGACTGTGGTGAAGGGAAAAAGCAGCAACACCATAGGAAAAATTATCTATTATTAACATTTGCCCTCATGAGTGGAAATTAGAGAAACAATTGTATGAACTCTTTAAGTCCCATCACCCCAGGGAAAAGAACTGCTACCTTCTACAGTGCATATGTACTTGTGCACAGACAACATGTGAACTGTCACATGAATTTCTGTGCAGCTGTCTTCTAAAACAAACAAAAAAAAAATGCTGCAATTGCCATACACTGAAATACTAACAGAATCCCATGCAATCCCATTACTAAGGGTATGGAGTGGGATTCATCTCCAGAGTAAGATACCTAACTGAATATGTCAACACATGAACTTGGTGGATAAAGTATTACATGTAGGTGTCTTAATCTGGAGACAAGTCATATAATTATGGAATAATATAGGTTGCAAAAGACCTTTAAGATCATTGAGTCCAGCCATTAACTCAGCACTGCCATGTCCACCACTAAACCATATCCCTAAGTGACACATCTACGCATTTTTTAAATACCTCTAGGAATGGTGACTGAACCACTTCTCTGGACAACCTGTTCCAATGCTTGATACCTCTTTCCGTAAAGAAGTTGTTCCCAATATCCCATCTAAACCTACCCTGGCACAACTTAAATCCATTTCTTCTAATTCTGTCACTTGTTACCTGGGAGAAGAGGCTGACCCCCACCTCACTACAGCCCCCTTTCAAGTGATCGTGGGGAATCATAAGGTCACCCCTGACCCTCCGTTTCTCCAGGCTCCTCCAAGCCACCCCTTACAAGACTTGTGCTCCAGACCCTTCACCAGCTTTGTTGCCCTTCTCTGGTCATGCTCCAGTACCAAAATGTCTTTCTTGTAGTGAGGGGCCTAAAACTGAGTGCAGGATTTGAGGTGCGGCCTCACCAGTGCCGAGGACAAGGCAACTATCATTGCCCTGGTTCTGCTGGCCGCACTATTGCTGATACAGGCCAGGATGCCATCAGCCTTCTTGGCCACATGGGCACATGCTGGCTCATGTTCAGCTGGCTGTTGACCAGGTTCTTTTCCTCTGGACAGTTTTCCAGCCACTCTTCCCCCAGACTACGTGGGGTTGTTGTAACCCAAGTGCAGGACCTGACACTTTGCCTTGTTGAACCTCATCCCATTGGCCTTGGCCCATCAATCCAGCCCATCCAGGTCCCTCCACAGAGCCTTCCTGCCCTCAGGCAGATCAACGCTCCTGCCCAGATTGGTGTTGCCTGCAAACTGACTGAGGGAACACTTGATCCCCTCATCCAGAGTATTGATTAAAATATTAACAGGAATGGCCCCAGAACTGAGCCTTGGGGGACAGCACTTGTGACCGCTGCCCACTGGGTGTCACCCCATTCACCACCACTCTCTGGGCCCGGCCATGCAGCCAGCTTTTTACCCAGTGAGCTGGGTAAAGCCCCGGCCAAGCCACGAGCGGCCAGTTTCTTCAGGAGAATGCTGTGGGAAACAGTGTCAAAGGCTTTACTGAAGTGCGTAACCACACCCACAGACTTTCCCTCACCCACTGAGTGAGTCACTTTGTCGGAGAAGATCAAGTTAGTCCAGCCTCTTCAGCTCTGACACAAAGTAATCAAAGCCTGATCCTTGGGTTTATTAAAAGTGTGAAGTAACAGTTGTGATATTTTAGAAAGCAGCTGTAGTTGCAGAGTTCTTTGTTAATACACTAATAGAAATTGAGAAGTCTAATGATGGGGCAGCATAAAAACATGGAAGGTTAGAAAAAAAAATTAACAATATTGAAATGGAGCTTTTGTTGCAAACTCCTCATTTCTTAAACAGTATGAAAAAAAATTTTTATGATGGGGAGAATTTGGTCCGTATTATAGTCTTACCTAATAAAATGCCACAATAATGCCGGGAAATGGAAGATTTTAGTTCCCATTTTATGATTCATCACAGTTTTCAAAGTAATGAGTGTATATTAGCATCTACATTGCTTAGGGTTGGATGGAAATTTAGATAAGTGACCTTTATATCTTACGGTCTAATGATGATGATTCTCAACTGTACACTCATAGTACCATCTGTAAGAAGATGTAAAGAAAGGCCTTTTTGTCCATATCCCCATTCATGTTAAGGAAAATAATTTTCCCCTTTGACTTATCTTGGGCAAGGTAGGTCTCTAGTTTCTTCCTGTGCTTCAGAATTCTTGTTTGCATCACGTTATCCAAGATGCCAAAGTCTGCTCTTATAAGTCTGCAATGACTGTCTCATTCCCCTCTGCCTACTACCCTGCATACTAATTTACCTTTCTGTGAGCAGAGTAAGCAAAACAGCAGGAAGAAAGGGAAGAGAAGAAAGTGTGTTTCTGTTGGGATAGCTCAAACACCTAATGCTGGAGGGAAAGCAAACCACACTTTATCTTGCTGAAGAATGAAAAATCCCTAAATCCTTTGCTTTCTGTAGGATGGTCTCACTTGCCCATTTGGAAGAAAGGAAACTCCTCTTTGACTTCCTCCAAGAGCTCCCTGGGGATAGAACATCCTCCTTGCTCTGCTCTTTTTGAGCGCTGGAGCCTCAGGGCTTGTGGCAAAAAGCTCTTCAGTGTCCCGCTTCTTGGCCTGGCACCTGTGCACCTAGGGCTCCGCACCTTGGCCATGCTCAGAGCTCAGGGACTGCTCCCAGTCCCTCTGCAAAAAAGGCATCATCTGTGTGAGTGGCAGGGTCTTGCTGCTCCCCTCGAGTTTTTGAGTTAATTTTTACTTATAACCCAAGTCTTGCTCAACTGGTCCCTTTCCTTTTTCCTGCTGGGAACATACCGGTATTATTGACTGTGCGAAGAGAAATGCGTTAGCTCATTTCTTCCATAAGTTGCTAGAGGACATTACAGCCTTCCCCTTTCCATGATTTTCCGTATTGCAGCATAAATAGAATGGCACCTCACTTTGCACATATGCACAGATGGTCATAATCTCTCCAGCATCAGATCATTTTGATCATCATTTTTAATGTCAAATTTGCTCTCCTCACTTCAAAACCTTCCAGTTTCTCAGATACATGTCCCTCTTCCCCCTTTTTTTCCCACCCTGTTTTCAAGGGACTGTCAACATGTACAAACTGACCAACGTGAGTGCACAGTAAATCAAGCCATTCTGCAACAACTTCTTGCATGAACAGCCTTCCAGAGGATAATTTACAGAATAATTGTGCTTTTTCCAAAGCTACACACTCAAATCTTGAAGGAATCCTTTGGCTGGATTTCCAGCAATTTGTTTCTGGTTTAATGACAGGGAAACTTAGTAATGTCTCTGTCAGGTGACATGCATTGCTTATCCTTGTGTAGAGCTTATGCAACACTGTAGAAAATGAGTTTCTTTCTGTCAAAAGGACCATCCCAATTATTTCAGATTTTTTCTACTCCTGGTCTGAATGTATCAATTTCTACCTCTCCTTGCCACCATTTAATTTTGTCATTAAACATGTAATAGCCTTCATAAATTTGGAAGTGTTTATCTCTTATAAAAACAGTGATTTTGGAAATGCTACAACTCAGTGAAAACAGTAATACTTCATTATGCTATCACAATTACATCCTTAAATGATCATAAATTCACTTAGAATTAACATAATAAGTCTGTAGATGAAATAAATTCATTATAAAATGAATGTGAAAAAGATTTAAGTTTAGCATGAAGCAGGAAATGAAAAATTCTTGGTGGTGTGTTGAACAGTAGGAGATAAAGAAATGACTAAAAAATCCAGAATGAGTTAATACAATGAATAACTGTTGGCTGAAATCTTAACACTATGTGAAGGATTAACAGAAATCATTCTAGCATACCAAGAACATATTAAACACAATACTTTCCCATTAGGATTATTTGAATTTGTTTGATAGAAGCATTTAAATAGGGAGTATTTTCTTATAAGCAGCAAAGGGCGGGCAGACTGAGGCACACAGAGTCCCTTTAGAAACCATCACACTTTTCCTTCTTGGTGCACATTCCTGTGTATTCCATGCTGCCCTGCTGGGCTCTCTCTGCGAAGCTCCTTTGGTACCATCCCTGCTGGAATGTGCCTGGAGACACTGCAAAGGAGAACACATTATTTCTAACAACCAGGAAAGTGGACTGGTTTCAGGGTCCATCACAGCATCTACATTTACTTTCATCACAGTGCCACAAATCACTGTTTTGCCCTAACTTCTGCAAATCTGAGAAGCTGGGGCTAAATTTAGTCTACATTTTCTGTTATAAAATCTGTCATTCTCCTCATGACTCTTAGCATTATCAGCAATATCTCTATCGACCAAGGTGGCACTAAGCAGCCCTACACTGGTTGAGGTCTCCTGCAAAAAAAGTTATCTGATACCTGCCTGAGGCAGAAAGGCAGCTGAGGTGGATGGGAGGAGAGGGAGAACCAGAACAGGGTGAGGAAAGCATAGAGATGAATATCGTAGTATGAAGAGCTGAAAACACCAGGTGTCTTATTTTTTGCCCGACTAACTCAGCTCTCCAAGTAGGGGCCTTTCAGAGCATTGTCCTGTGAGTGACATGGGTGCTTGGCCAGCTGCTACGACACTACTGCCATGTGGAGACCACATGAAGCAGGTGCCACTGCCAGCCTTGCTCTGGGCATCTGCCCTGAGAGACAGAGCTCACCCCTCCTGGGGTGGGAAGCATGTCTCCTTCTAGGGCCATTTCCTCACTGATTTGCTAATGAAGACTTCTAGCAAAGGCATGCATTGTGAGGAAAATATTTGGTGGTGGTGGTGGTTTTTCTGTCTTTTTTTTTCTTTCTTTTTTTTTTTAAATAACAAAGAATAAATTATGACCCTCTGTTTTCAGACCACTTGCTGATGTTCATCTGCATTGCATTGCTCTGAAACAAAGAGCAGCTGCACTGCTTACTGTAAGCACATCTGCAAACGGGAGCTGTGTGCTTTGCCCAGGCAATCATGAAAAGAAAACTCAAAGTTTGAAGGTTTTTTGTTTATGTTTATTTTTCTTTTATATTACTTTGCTGCTGATTTAAGTCAAATGATTTTACAGCTTTGATATGAGTGCACACTGGCTGCCACAGACACTGGATTTAGGCATCAGCCGGCACTTTCTGAAACAGACAACTTTATGATAGAGCTAAATATCCTTTTTCTTTTAGGTGTTGTGAACGCAGAAAAATAAGTGAATACTTTACAAAATAGTTTGGGTAAAATAGGGGACATTTATCTCAATGTGCTTTTTGTAATAAAATGTAAATAAAAATTATAGCTAGGTTGCTTTTGAAGTGATTTTTGGATTCCAGTCTTGACAAGCAAAGATTTGAAAACATCTTTTATCTTCATGGCTTGTTTTATATTGGAGAATGTTATTGAAAAATTGGTAAGTCTTCATTTTTCAAAATTGTGTCTGAGTTTTAGCAAATCCCATCTTTAATTTTGCGGAAAAAAAATCTAGATCTAGCAGAGGTGATTTAATGTTTCTGACACTTGACTTGCTGCCTTCAGAAATTATGCAGATTTACAACAGGGGGAAGCCACAGTCATTCCTGACTGTCTGCTCAGCCCACTCTTTTTCAGAGCTTCTCGCCCCTCCTGTTGAATGGCTCAGCTGTTGCTTGGCTCCCTATCCTGTTGTACTGAAGCAATGGGGAATGAGTGCCAGCTCACCTCGTTATGTGGCACAGTGCCTCCACGTGAGGGTCTCTGTTACCCATACGGGAAGAGAAGGGGAGCAGAAAGCTGAAAGTGGGAACTGCCACCATTTTCCCAAGGTGGACAGTCCTCATTTGTTGGTCAATACACTAATCCCAGGGAGATGGCACAGCTACGATCTGCCTCAGGCAGCTCTAATCCAGAAGAAAAATGGTATCTGGAGGTCCTTGTCCTTGAAATTTAGTCAGTGGTAGGTGATAGGGATATATTAATTGCTATCATAATGGTGACAGAACAGCTAGATGAAATGTAAGGAAGGAAAATGTGACAGTGCCTGGAGAGGAGGAATCTCCATGGCAGATAGTAGGGTATGCTTATACCAATGAGTGCATTGGTAAGTAAGTCATTTCAGTATGGATCAGGCTGGAAGGGGCTGCGTGCTCTCCATATCTGCCCCGGGGCTGCTCCTCCAGGTGTTCCTGCAGTGGGAGCCCTGATGCCCCCTCTCCGCGTGGGTTTGCACTTACCAGGCATGACTTAGTGTGGGTACAGAACTGAGTCAGATTTAATTTGCGAGTTTACTGCCAAACCTGAACCAAATTTTAAGCCAGCTGTACAGCACTGATTTAACAAGAAATGGAAACCATTCAAAGCTCTGTGAATTTGGCATAAATTAACAATTTTGGCTGAGCATTACTATGGGGTTTGGACTAATTCAAACCTAAGGCTCACAGTGAAATTCAGGAGGCTTGAATCCATGCCAAGGGAAAGGTTTGCATAGATCTTTGCAAATTGGAAGTGTCAAGGTTTCAACAGCTCTGCTTGATAAGTAAGAGATTTCCCTCTGAAGCCTGTATCTCTCCTGGAATCCACAATGAATCTGTCATGGCAACATATCACACCTGATAACATATCTTCGTTAAATAGCTTTATATGAATGGGTTGTTAATGACATAAACAATAGCAATTAGAAGTATTGATAGTATATTGACAGGCTGTGAAACAGTTTGGTGATTCATTCTTCTAAATTAGCTTTTTTCCTGCTATGCACTGTGAACACTGCTATTGCTGAGAGCAAAACAAAAATAACTTCAGGGAAAAAAAGGCAGAACTATCTTGGGGGAACTCTATCTGGGGCAAATATTTGTGTAAGGATTTGAGCTGGGTATTGCACTCCTTGCAAATATGTTATGGCTAAAACTGGTCCTCATTTGTGCATTCATTTCTGTTCAAGTACTTGCTAGTTATAGTTACCAACTGAGTTGGATAGCTGTTAGGTGCAATGGTTGTTTGCAGTTTCTAGCAATGAATATTTATGATGTGCAAAAGCTTCTATCATATGATATTGATTGGATCGGGCCTTTAATAGGGCAGCTGAAACAAAGTAAACAGAGGGGGAAAAAAAACAAAACCCAACAAAATTATAAGAAGTGCAAAACAAATATTGTTCATACACTAATAGTCTTGAGTACAGAATGTTGTAGGTATTTGTGTGTAAATCAGCCACTTAGCAAAAATTCAAGTCATCTGAGAATTATTTTTAGATTTTTTAAATGAAAATGATACCATAGGTAGCATAGAGTCACCTATAAAAACTGTTTAAATGATGAAGAGATGAAGAAAAATATAAAATCTGTATTATCCAGGTGGTGCTTGGACTGAAGAACTACAGCTTTCTGTTTTCACACCAATACTGAAAGGTGAACATTTTTTTTTTAAAAATGAGATTTCAGAGATGTAGACTCTCACTTTTTAAAATTAATATTTCCACTTCATCTGCAAAGACCTTCTGTAGCTACTATTGTGTATCACTGAAAAAATAGTACTGCATGGAAGAGAGGATATGGGAAGGAGAAGAATTTATCTTCAGTGAGATTAATGGAGTACAACTCAGCACCATTTTATTGTTCTGTAACCCCAGATTTTAATACTTGATCTGTGCAACACTCACAAATGGCTGGTTGTTTTATCTTAAATCAGAGTAATTTGTGATACTGTTTTAATATTTATTGCAGTCACATAACGTTATTACCACAGTCCTATCTCTCTCTCCCTTTCTTATTATTTTTGGTGTGCTTGCCTGCAAGGTTTCAGTGTAGCTGCTGAGCGCCCAGAAAACTGTGAGGCACTAAGGCAGGACACTGGATAATGCCACATCCTCTGATTCTGACCTGGGCCTCACACCGGCACATTAGCTTTTGTTACACTTCACAGGCATTAATAATCACAATTTAAATACCTTAAAACTGAGTAATGAGCTCACCTGAACATCTGTGTGAGAATGTTTATCAATCATTAGAGAAATAGTCAAAAAACCGAAGAATTAGCATGCCAGAAGCCATGTAATAAACCCTGTAAGACTAGATATTAGGAAGATTAAGCTGTTCTTTCACTACGGCAATATATATCTATAATGAGATGCAGTTGCTTCTTGCAAATGTGCCACAGATTAATTAGTTTCAGAATACTGCAGTTTGTTCACAGTACCTTAAAGGCTCTTGAAAAATATTATGCGTGATAGGGATGCAAAGTGAGTATACAGGATCTCCTGGGACACTGTGAAAAGCAAATAAACATGGCTTTTCACATTGCTGTATTCTGGGGAGACAATTTCTTTTTAACGAGTTTTCACTCAAAAATCCTAATAGGGTGTTTCAGATGTGACCTTCATCTGTAACTTTTGAATTTGAATAAGCAAAGGAGAATCAAGTTGGCAGGACACTTATGTCTCAAAAAAAAAAAAAAAAAAGGTGCAGCGTTTGAAGACCCTGGAGTTAATATTGTTTTCTTTTCTCCTTCTCCTGCTTTATGTATAACTTTTTAAGTGGTTCCAATGCTTTAAACCAGCTGTGCTGGGTCAGAATTAGTCAACTATTGTGCAGCTTCAGTTAAAGAGAACATGTGCTGTGTGTGCCTGCATAAGTAAGCTCTGTGCTGTGCCAACACTCTCTCTTTTCTGTTTGCGTATTTTTCTCCAATCCATCTCCCTCAGGAAAACAGAAGTGCATTGGACTGGATATGAAACACAGGACGAAAAAAAACCCCAAACCATGCATGATGAATTATGTAAAGAGGAGACATGGTGGTGTAATATAAAGAATTTATTAACAGGAGTATGAGATCCTGCATTACTCAAGAGAAGCAAAAGCCAAAGCTAAATTATGTAGGTCATCCCAACAAGTACCAAATAAACCCTATGCGGAGACTGTCACTTGTTATGTCATACACAAAAATTGTTTATATTTATTATTGTGACTTTCTGCTTTTACTTGTATATAAATGTTGATATTTTATTTGTAATAAGGTTTATCTCTAGATCCACATAAACAATGATGTAGATCCAAATAAATCACATGCCATGATGTGGGAGAACCAGAACATTGGAATTCAAAGCCAAAGGAGACAAGAGGGTTCACCAGGAGTGAGGTGGGAAGACAATGCCTAGCAGAATCACTTGATTTTTGGCTAAGTGAATATCTATATATCTCAGAAATTTGTGACTGATCCAGAACTGAGTGATTCTGTCTGGAAGACATGTATTACCTCTTTGAGGAATAATAATCATAATCATAAGCATAATAAAGCATTTAATTGCCAGGAGTTTTATTTATTTATTTATTTATTTATTTGTATTTTTTTAAAATGTAGCTGTTTTAACATACTCAGGACTTTTGCCCTGAAATGATTAACAAGAAGAGTGCAGGTGTTATCAAAGGTGAAAAGTGAAATTATCTTCTGTCTGTCATTTCTATGCATGCTTACATTATTGTTCAAACCCTAATTTCTGTAGGCAATCCTAAGTAACTACAAGTTCATTTTCGTTTTCCCTCAGCTGTGATATTTATTGGCCTATAAATTACTCCTTTAATTTTGTTCCTTTAGTTGTGCTGTTGTGACAGCACCTTTGGGCTACAATAATCTCACTAATAGCTGACAGCAATGTGTACAGTGTGGACCTGAAGTGAATGTGTGACCTGCATCAGAAGTGATGAAGTCAAACCCTGGTAAAATCAGTGGAGATAATTACATACACTTTTTCTCATGAAGATTTCTCAGTACTGCAGTGGAATGGATTAAAATGTGGATTACTTGATGCACCTTTGCCAAAGAATTCCAATAAAAGAGACGTCAGTGGCTGTGGTGGTCCAGTGGCTGCTCCAGAATTTATGCAGAGGGACGCCTCCTTAACTCTATTTGCGTAAATTCCCATAGCTAGGGAAACAAACAGAGGGAAGTTCAGTGGGGACAAATGCATAGTTACTAACACCTGGAATTGATTGCCCCGTGAGGAGAGGCTGAGGGAAATGGTCTGATTTGGCTTCAGGGAAAATTCTTTGGGGGTCGAACAACAGTTCCCCAATACCTATGGGAATATGATTGAGAAGAGGGAACAAGAAAAGGAACAAAGAAAAAGAAAGAGAGGTTCAAATGGGATATAAGCCTTTTCCCCACTGGTCAGCAGGGTGACTCCCCATCCAGCCTGAGTTATCTCAGGATAACTGACTAAGCACTGGCACAGGTTGCTCAGAGAGGTTGTGGAGCCTCCATCCTTGGAGATATTCTAAAGGCATCTGGACATGGATCTGGGCAACTGCTCAGGGAAACCCTGCTTTAGCAGAAGATTGAACCAGATGACCCTTCCAATCTCAAGTATTCTCTGATTCTCCAATCCTATGATCCCATCTAGGGATGCAATTTTAGGAAAAAAGTGTAATATTAGAGAGGCATTTATTCTTTGTGTTCTAGATTCTGTAACACAGCCAGGTCCTTGAAACTGTAAATTTGTCTTCCAAAAATTTCCACATTTGTTCCTGAGTAACTACACTGTAAGACTAGGACTAGTGTTTTCCACCCCAATATTATGTGCATGATGAAACCACAACCCTGTCAGCTCTTGCTTTATAATCAGAAATAATACGTTGCCAACTGCACTCTTGTTGGATGACCTTAATAAGAATTCAGTGCTTTTCTGCCAGTTACTCTGTGTACTTTCAGGTCTAGACTCAGTCAGTTCCTTGAATATCGAAGCTAAGGCCATGACACACTCTGATCTCAGGTGTCTTGAAGCTTGCAACACAGAATTGCTGAAGGATCCACTCCTGAGTTTCCATTAGTTGGATAGTCACTCAGTTAACCAACAAACCTACTGCATGTGCATACCTGTATGCATGCATATGCAGCAGCTGTAATTAATAAGCATTTTAGCAATCTACTTATGTCTGCTGGTAGAATACACTAGATCCTAGAAGTGGATCTTCCAATTGATTTCAGCTATTGAATCCAAAATCATGACTAAAACTCATGAAACTGGCTTTGAAATTTCTCAGCTATTTGCTCTTCAATGTTCTTTCCTATTGACATTTCTGTGTTTCAGTGAATGCTCTTGTCACAAGTTGAGAGCTCAATAAAATCTAATGCCCCATAAGAATACAGATTATATGATGGCAACATTTATTCCATGAACCCAAGGGGATAATTTGACTTTCATCTCTTTCTTCTCTCTCAAAATATAGAGCTACCAATAAATGGTATGTAAAGCAGATCAGAGCAAACTGAAGAGCTGAAAGTTTACAATTTATTAACTTGAGCATGAAAGTACAGAAAATAACTAACTCAAGTTAGTTGGGAAAGAAGTCTCAACCTATTGCATTAAAACATGGTTTGCACTAGTCTAATGAGTTTTCTACCAAATGAGGCATGAAACATACTGCCAGAATATAAAGTCAATAAAATACTCAAATTACTGGATAATGTCATTATATGTTTTATCTTATTGGGGAGCTGGTACAGAATACATTATCTTTAAATTTACACAATCTGCAAAAACAGAAGAAGTCCTTTTTTTAATGAATGTGCCATTCAGATAAGTTGCTAATGAAAAGAGATAAAAACCTACTGAAATCCATAAGAAAAATATACACATACAGAATTCTTAAGAACACATGAAAAGAATTGTTTAGTAAAGATGTCAGTTCAATGTCCTATTTACAGTCCTTGTTTAATGAGACCTATGGAAAAGGCACACAAAAGTATCAGGTGTTGAATCACACTGAAAACTTTGGTAGAATTTTCAAATAATTAAGAATTGCAATATAATTCACATTAGCATTCTGCTTCAAAAGTTAATAGTGATTATTTTTATAATGCTGTATTTTGTAAATATTTAAAGAGAAAGGACTGCTTTCCTTAGTTCAGAACTGTGTTATTGCAAGTGGTATTTTTGCATGACTAAAGGAGTTGGTGATTAAAATTTTTAAAAAAGGAAAAAATCATCTTGAGTATTTTGCTCAGCCGTATTCCTGCATCTGTCCTTAAGGAACCTTTTGCAATTGTAAGACAATTGGATGCTTTTGAAATTAATGGAACTTCTATTACATCTCAAGAGGCTGGAATTTGCTCCAATCTCCTCAGACTAGACTGCAAGAGTAGGCTGTCTGCTCAAGTATTCCCCCTTCGACTGCACCTGAATTCCATTTTTCATTGGTTTCATTACAAACTACACCCAGAAGCTTCCTAGAATTGACTACAAGTCAGCGTATCGCATCAATTACTGCAGTGTGATGAATTAAATCTTCATTTATTCTAAAAGCCAATAGGCAGCTCTGAATCTTTCCTGCATGGCCGAACACTTCTTTAAGCACAGGCAGAGCTCTGCCTACATTGTCTGGGCTGGTTCACTTGTATCCCTTTGCTGTTATTTGTTGTTAAAACAGTTGTGTTTCCTCTCAACATGCTGTTTAACAGATGACTGCCCATCCAGTTCCTCAACATCCCTTTATTTGCCCAATGATATATTGACATTGACAGACTCTAAGTTTGTTTTTAACATGGCCCAGGTTTCCTTCTAGGTACCTTTCGAAATAGAGTGCTGTTGAACTCTGTGGCCAGCTATAACATTCATTAAAAATTAATTTCCTACTTGCCTGGTATTTTCCTGATTTATGTTCTTTTGAAGGCATTTTGATGCCTTCTTGTGCGCGGGTAGATATCCAGGCTTCACATCAGTATTTTAAATTGGAAGCAGGATTGAGAGCCTGTAGTCTGGCCTTACCAATTAGTAATGTTTTTCCCTTCTGGGAAAAAATCCTGTCTCTTTCAAAGTATGTAATCTGATTTCTGTTACATGGGTTTTCCTTAAAGGAGCACTTAATCTAGAGAGACGTCGATGCAGAAGAGCTGGGTGACGACTGGGGCATCTTTTCAGAGGGTGAGGGAGCCACTGTGTTCTGGGCCATGAGGAGAGAGGAGGTTTATTCAGATTAAACTATCAAGGCCCTGTCAAAATGTCCACTCAAGGGAAGAGGAGAGGGGAAAACACATTCTCATGAATATTTGTGGACCTTTTAAGTTAAATTTCATCATAGCTTTAACCCTATTTTTTAGGCCATAGCTTCCAAATCGGCTACTCTGTTACTGAGAAGAGCAATGTCTTTATTTAAAACCTAATTCTTCTGATGTGCAGTCAAGACAGGCAGTGCCAGTGTTGTGTCTGTCTGCCCTGTGTACGTGCTTGTTCTAAATGTGCAGCTGGTGCCAGTGCTAAAGAGAACTGCACCCTCACTTGACACCATTTAAAAAAATGATCAGGTCTGCATTTTCTTTGACCACACAATGTGTACCTTAACATAAAACCCTGATGATGGTAATAGTTTTTATTGGCAAGCAATTTTACTTTAAAATGGTCCAGAGTCAATTGCAGCACAGGCTGCCAAATACTTTTAAAAATCTTTGACATTTGTGGCATGTGGTTTTTGCTATTGGACAGCCTTTTCTGTATTTTTAGAACAAGAATGTGTTTCGCACATCATCTTTTGGGTCTAAAGCCAGTCTGCTCTTCTCTTAAGTTTGCCTCAATTACTTTGTTCTATTCATGAACTAACTGCAAAAGGCTTTGTTTGTCACTGAAACAAAAGTAATACCTCACCAAACATGGGCATCCCTTAATGAGTGTTTCTTTGGTCTTCTTTTTCTGTCTTCCCTCATGTAGTAAATGTAGTGATAGGACAAGGGGGAATGGCTTTAAACTGAAAGACAGTAGGTTTAATTGGATATTAGGAAAAAATTCTTCACTGTGGGACAATGCAACAGGTTGCCCTGTTGTGGCCAAGGCCAGGCTGAATGGGTCAACCTGGTCTACAGGAAAGTATTCCTGCACAAGGCAGGGGTGTTGGAACTGATGATCTTTAAGGCCTCTTCCAACCCAAGCAAATTCATGATTCTATGATAATTGCTGGTCTCCTCTAGTGTCCAAGTTTCTCTTTTCTCTGACCTTCTGGAGATGATATAGATGTCCATCTATAGGTGTCACACAGAGGATCTATGTGGCTCTGGGGGAACCCACACCAGAAAATATTAGCAACTTCTCAGATACCTTAGTGCAGGGAGAGCACTTGTAGGGACAAGCCAGAGCTCTCTGAGCATGATAATTTCCATGGTTTTGGTCTCAGGCTTTCGATAAAAGACCCTTAAAACTTTTATATGTCAAAGGATATTGTCAGTGTTACAACTCACTGATCCACCAGTTCTGATAATGACATCATAGCTGACTGCTGATATTTAGCACTGCAGATTCATAATTTAAATTTATATAGTTTAAACTACAGGTAAAAACAACTGACTGATTCCTAGTGGGAATGAAGTCTCTCTGCTTTGGAAGTCCTCAAGAAGCATCTTATCACAGCATCTCAACTCCTTGGGCATGTACTATTTTCATTTGTGAATTGTTGCTGTTCATTGAACCTGAGGAAGTTTGATCTCTCTGGTTTTTCCACCCTCTGTACTGCAGACATTGTTTCTGAGACACAGAAATCTATTTTCATAATTTATTTTATATTTTTTGTAAAACTTCTTCACTCTGAGCCTCCTCAGAGCCTTCTTCAGCTTTTGTCATCATTACTGGGACAAAGCTTATTGATTTTACATGCAATATGCTGTTCCTTTTATTGAAGTCTTATGATACTCATCTTTCAGCCCTAAATTCTGCCCAAGCAAATGCAGAGTCTTTCAGACAGACCTCTTCTCTGTGCTGGAGAAGACACCCAGCAACAAATTCTAGTCTCAGCAGACTCTTAACATGTGGAGGAAATGGCTCAAAACGTTGGCCATGCTGGGTATTTGGGACCAAGTCTCTCGTCCTGCAACTTCTTCCCCCTGAAGACACAAAAAGAGGTAGCCTGCTGTTTAGCAGATGTAATTTTTCTTAGGTACAAGTTTTCAGACCCATGAAAGGAGGTATCCTCCCATTTAACCAGCTGCTGGGGGATCTGACTCCGTGGGTTGAAGAACACTGTCTAACACGAAGCTTCCTTAGCTCTGTGTTGCAGCAGGACTTTCTCTTCCACTAGCCAAAATCTGACGGGAACTACTCCAGATAGGCTCTTCTATAGATTTTTCTTCCCTCAGAAGCTGCTCCACAACAATTTCAGAGGGGCTTCATCCATTTGTGTTTTGAATCCTGACAACTATTAAAATGTGGAATGCAAAATTAAAACTCTTAGTGTACTGTGTCCATCCACTAAAAAAATATTTCCAGTTGTGGGAAGACTATTTTTCTGAAATTAGCTCCTCCAGCAGAATTCCTTTTTTTTTTTTTTCCATGCAGGTGTCTTAGACGGTTGATAGGATTAGAGCACTTTTCCTGCAAAAATGTTCAAAATTAGTTAAGCTGGTGCTGGTGCAGGTTAATGGATTTCAAACACAAAGTAGCAAATTTAAAGAGCCTTCAGGCTTTTTCTGCATGAGGGTTTATAATGACACCTCTTTTTCAAGAAAGCTTAATTTTAAAAGATAACATTTTTTTTCTAGTCAGCAAAATGTAAATTACACTAGGTAATAACAATAATTGTAAAAAATGCTTCTCCATTTGGCACTCTTTAGCACATTCTAATGAATTGTGGTAATAAAGGCATCTTTCTTGTGCTTTATAGTATATGAAACTAATGCCTTGAAGGGACAATACAAAGGGATACGAAAGCTGGTTGCAAGCAGTATCTTCTGTAAACACTTTTAAGGTAATTACATAGAAGAGCATAAGGAATACTAATCAAAAAGACAGATACTATGTTTTTATTCTTAGGTCAAATTAAGACATGTTTAGCTTCTAAATAACTGTAAGCATTTTAAAGGAAGTATTTGTTACTGGTGGAAGGTTGAATTTCTAATGGTACCAATCTCTCCTCCTCTAAAGGAGATTTGCTTCTGAAGTCAAATGTTGTAGTTAACAGTTAATGGGAACTCAGAGAAGATGACAAAAACACAGGTTGTAATATTTTTTTATTCCTGTGCTGTATATTGTAGTGGGAAGTGGTAATTGGTGGGAAGTAATCAACATTTGTCCCTGCAGGGTGAAAGGACAGTAAAAGCATAATGGGAGAGGAGAAGCAAATGGATGGGGGCAGGATCTCACACTATTTCTATGCTATTATTTTTACAGTAAAAGCTATTACATGGGCTACTGAAATACATCTGGAGTCAAAAATGTGAGAATTCAAAACTTGTTTGCTTATAAAGTTCTGTGCGTTGCATAGTAAAAAATTACTGCAAGTATTCTGAATGTCTCAAAGTTATTTCCAGTGATTTTTTAAAAGATACTTGCAATCCCAGAGCATGCTCAATGGATATGCATGTTCATAATACTTCATTGATAGGATATTGCTCAGTGAACAAAATAGAGTAATGTTATTCCCTTCCAAATGAGAAAACGGAAATATGGAAATTGCCTTAGGGGATCAGACCATCAGTACAGTATTTTGTCTAGAAGTTGTCAGTGGTAGTTGATTAAATGCCTAATCCTCCCTCCACTACCACCAATGAAACAAAACCTCAAAGAAAAAACTTGACTCTGCATCCATTTTTGTATAACTGCCATTACATAGAAATTGCCTCAAAATACATATAATATTGGTGTTATATTCATGCCACTGTCAGGATATCCTGTGGAGGAGTTAAGAGATGATCTTTTGGAGGGTGATTAGATTCAGTGGTGAAACAGAAGCAAAGAACAGAGCAGCAGTGGATGCTGGAGGTGCCTCCCAGCTGTGGAGTGGGATGTGTGGCACGTAGGAGAGGTTGGAGCAAGGAATGTGGGGCAAGCAGCCTGCATTACTCTCAAATTACTCCTGTATTATGATTGATTTGTTTTGAAGAAGTGTTTTGGAAAGCTGTTCTGAGGAATAATGCTCGCATGGTGACCACTGGTTCATTATCACTCGTTTGACACTGGGTTTCAAACCCATGAAGACCTACAAAAATGCAGGTTACTTTTAATTAGGATGTGAAATTTGCACTACAGGTATATTATTCATCTTCAGAGAAGTCTCTGGCAACTCTGAAGTATATTGCTATATATTAATAAACAGCAAAGGAGTAGAACTAAATGAGCACCACACTTTCCTGAGTTTGAACATTTAATCTTTTCCTTTATGCAAGGTCATTTCCATTACTGGAATTTTAGTTTAATGAGAACTTTGTCGCACCAAAATTCTATATTTTGTCATTAAATCATCAGCAGGCCCAGTGGTGAGTGGATACATTTGGCAAAGAATATTGATGTGGATTTCTCACCGCAACAACATGCGTGTGTATAAAGTTCAGCAACATGACTTCTTTGTCTCTGAACTTTGTACAATCAATATTCTATTACTGCAGTGTGAGCTCTGCTGCATTGTAGCTAAATTAGTGCATAAGACTCAAAAACACACTGACGGAAAGAATTCTAATTTCTAGATATCTGTAAAATGTATGTATGCTGTTTGTTTTAGCTGTAACAGCTCTGTTCCACTATCTGTTGATTCAGGTACTATTTATGCAATTTATTTGAACAGAAATTTTGGAAGTTTTATTTTATTTTCCTTGTTATTTTCTCCAGTAATAATTTCAAAGACATACCATATACTTTTTGATGGTTTTGTTCATATTCTTTTGGTTTGTTTTACTTCGTATGATGAAGATGTCTGTGACATCAGGACATCCATTATACAGTTTTTGCTACAGACTGAAACTCTGCTATGATAAAAAAATCTAACAAACCCAAACCAGGAGGTTTAAAGAGAAGAAGGATAAGCTGCTGCCCAAGGAAAAGGGAAGGGTGCAAATTTCTAAGACTGGGGATTACTTAGGCAGCAGGCACTGCTGTATGTTGCCCCCACAGGCAAGCCAGGGTGGGCTTTCCCAAAATCCAACCTCGGCAGCTGCCTGCAGGAGCAGAGTTCTGAAGGCAGAAATTCTGTCCTCGTTTCTTTCCTTGCCTTACAAGACTTCAGCTGCTGTTGTTTCTGGTGCTGCTGGGATGGTGGGAGGGAGAGGTTCCTGCAGATTGTCCTGCTGCATCACTCCCTTCCCTGCCTCTTGCTTCCAACAGGGGACATGGCAACTCCTGCCCAGACCCCCATGGAAAGGTGCAAGGGGGCACCCATTCAAAAGCGTAAAGGGGGAGGTAGATGAGCAACTATTAGCGAGAGTAGGAGGGAAGATTTTGTGGGAGAAGGAAGATGGAGAGTCATTTAGACATGACTGGATTTCAGTGGCTGGGCAAGTCCCTCCTGAGGAAGGAAGAGGAAGGTCTATTGAAGTGAATTGGGAAGTGGGAAAGGCAGAGAGAGAGAAAGAACAGTCTTCACCTGCAGTCCCCGAGACTTCCCACAGTTATCATGACCTGTTTTTTTCAGAGTCTTTAAAATCTCTTATCTACCCAGCTAATTCGCCCAACTCATTCTGACACTGTTGAATTGAACTTTTAATTACTTCTATCACTTTCTTTGGAGGATGGGAGTCAAATTTGGACATACAGCCTTCAAGTTCTGATTTTACTCTGCTAGTTTAACCACCTTATCTGTGCAGGTGTTTCATTGGTGTCTTTGAATGGATCCAGGTTGCTCTGCTTCACTCTCTCCTTGCTCCTAAATCCTGAGACAAAATGCAAGAAAATTTGTGAGCTTCTTTGATTTCTTCTTTTTGTTGTTGTTTTTGTTTGTTTGGTTGTTTTTTTTTGTCTAAGGAAATCAGGATATGTGTGACTCTCCCTCAGTTTCAAGGTGTCAAAGCACAACACCATAGGTTCAGTACTTGAGTGGAGCTCCCTTCTAAAGCCAGAACGCATAGAGAGAGGTGAAGAAGGATCATTTCACTGTGTGTGTTTTTCAGAGGACAGCTCCCAGCATCACTGCTGCTCTCTGAATACCAGAGTGGTATTGGTGAGGGCAGTCCTGCCACTGCAATTTTAGGCTGTGCTGGAAGGTTTCACTGATGACAGAACTTGTAAGTGGTAAGGCTGAGTACCTTGAAAGGCCACCGAGTCCAATCACATGCCCAAAGGCAGGATTAGCCACGGCTGTACAGGAGCTTGTCTAACTAATGCTTATAGCCCCCAGTGGGAATATATCATATGGTCCTCCCTTATTCTGTTCTTGTGTTTTACTGTACACCATGTCTTAAAAGAAGCATTAATCTGTGCACACAGTGGGTGGTCATGCCTACAGGTCATATTTGCCTTTAGTTTTTACATGTTGCTTGCCTTTATTTGTGACTTCGTGACATTGCTGATGCAATTTCAGAACGTAATTCATAATGCCAAATCCTTTTCTCCATGTTGACTGCTGAAGTGGTTATTGTACACTCTGTATTTGTGTAGTGGATTATTCCTACTTAAGCACAGACTTTTATTTATTTGTCCTGACTACAGTGCATCTTTTTTCTTCATGACCATTTTTCATATTTGGTAAGAGGCTTTAGATTACAATTCTAATCCTGTCCCCTGGTGTTCACAGCCCTTCCTGCAGCATGCCCAGTATGTATTGTTTGACCCAAACCGTTGGTGGATGCAATAAGTTGTGCAAAGATAAGACTTGGGGCAGACTCCTAGGCAATCCAGCAGACATGCCGCTGTGTGTGGTAGTGCACCTTCTAATCTGCACTTGCTTGTGAAAGTCATGCGAGGCAGTGCCCAAAGCTGTACTGAAATCAAAGTATTTCAAAGGTAGTGCTTCTCCCCCATCTGTGAGATCCATTGCTCCATCACAGGTAGAGATGAGATTTCCTTGCCTTGATTTGTTCTTGACTGCTACTTATTTAATTGTCATTTTCTAGGGGCTTACACACTGATTATTTTCTTCAGTTTTTTTCCTAAGAAAGAAGAATGCCAGCATTACATTTGCCTTGTTTCCTGGAATATCTGTCCATCCTTCATGAACTCTCAGTGACAACTGCCAATGCTTCTGAGGTTGCCCAGGTACTTGCTTTTTAAACATGAGAGTGAAACTCATTAGGACAAACCAATGTGAAAACAACTAATTTATAAAAGTATTTTCTAGTCTGGTCTTCCCCCGCTGCATCTGACTTCTTATTCCCTTCTCATTAACTGCTTCATTTATTCCTTTCGTTATACTAACTACCTGATATGGGAGTGGCATTTCTTTCTTTCTTGGCAATGTGGGACTACAAGTGCATACATGCTACAGAGCAGGAGACCTTTCCCAGGGTTTCCATTTCAATGTGCATGTTTTCTCTTGTTTGTGATATCTAATTTTCAGCCATGGTCTTTACACTCTTTTCCCTTTGTCTGTGCAAGGTCTTTCAAACTCTGTTGTATCAGTTCTGCCTAATTTACAGTTTCTATGTGCTTTGATCTTTAGACCACTGAAGGACTGACCATTTACCCACCTATCCTTTTTCAGTTTATTCTATTTTTCTGCATTAAGATAGTTTTCTTTAAGGAATTCTAGATTTATTGGGTATTAGCTACCAGTTTTCAGAATTTCTTAACATTTTCCCTGTTCAAGTTTGTTGTCCTTAATTAGGTGGAGAGTTCTGCTTATCTTACATTTTGTATATGCTGTCATCCAGTTTGCATTTCAAATGCAAGGTAACATCTACTGCTCTTTCTTCCTGTGCATATATGTGGAAGCTGTACTTAGAATCATTTAATTGTTTGGGTTGGAAGGGACCTTTAAAGCTCATCGTCCAACCTCCCCCGCAATCAGCAGGGGCACCTTCAACTAGACCAGGTTGCTCAGAGTTTCATCCAGCCTGGTCTTTTATAATATTTTTTTAAATTATGAGACTTTTTTGTCAGGTAACACATAATTACTAATAGTTAAAAAGCCAGGAGAAGTATTAAAAGTTTTGTTCAGCACTTGTTTAATATCATCTCTGAATAAGTTGATTTCACCCCTCCTGTGCTCATGCTGCAGATAATGCCTTTCTACCATACCATCATTTATTTATTTTTATCAATTTGCTCATTTCACAGAATTACTGGATGAGAGAAAGATACCTATTTGCAATCTAATCAAGCAAATATAATTATAGCTATCTGGTGTTTTCTTACTTGCAGTTGTCTTATCTGTCTTTGCCTTGATTGTTTTCTTGTTTGCTAATCATAAATTCAGGCAAGTGAAATTGTTTTCTTGTTTGCTAATCATAAATTCAGAAAAAGGCTGGAACCCCCTCTTCCCAACATGTACTAGACTAAATGCTTGAAACAAACAAATTATAGCAACGGGAAGATCAAGCCAATACCCCCATGATTTTTAGCAGGGCACTATATTTATGTTGTATGTCTGCATTATCTGCCGCAGGGTACAGGCATTTTCTCATCTGTAAGGGCCACTACAGTGAAGTTGATGGTTTTATGTATGTTTAAAATAATGGTCAATCAGCAGGCTGTTTTTCAAAATACTTCCCAGGGACCCTATGGCTACTTCTAATGTATTTAATCAGACAGAGGACTGTTCTCAGTATCTCACAGTGTGGTTCTTATAATTAATCTTACTTCTGCTCCACAATGAGTTCATTCTGCTCCAAGTATCTATGTGGACAAGTCCCAAGTGTGTGCCATCCTCCAAATCACATCTGTGTGTTACCTAGGAGAGTAGTGACTGGTATGAGACAGAGTGATGCCAAGGGCACTTGTAGGGAGCTTTGGGTGGTTCGGATGGTCGGGACGGACGGAGACGAGAGATCTCTATAGTCAGATCTAGGAACATGCGGTTTATTGCAAAGGGCGTGGGTATAGGGGCACTGCTTAAAGCTGCAGCTGGCAGCTCTGAGCAGGCCCAAGAGAGCAAGAGAGTAAGCGGGTAAGAGAGAGAGAGAGCGAGAGGAATGAGAGTGAAGAAGAAGTGATGAGAATAGAATGGAATGGTGAAGTCTTGGTTACAATACAATAAATCATCTTCTGTACTGAATATTCTAATTGTCACTAACCAATCTAATACAAGATACAAATCCTATAGCATTTACATACAGCCTATAAGAGTTCTTATATTACCATAGAGTGTTACATCTTAACTTCTAAAAACTACTCTTTGGACCCCTTCTGCTGAGCTAGTAGGGTCTGCTCTGACCCTTGGACCTGCCTGCAAGCAGAGGGTATTGTTCCATCAAGAGGGGATTACCTTCAGTCGGCCATACCATTGTTTTCCAGTTGTTCAGTAACTAAGACTTGGTATTTCAAAAGTGGCTTTCATTTTGATGTCGCTTATAGTTTTCATATTCTCAAAATCTTTTGTCAGGCAATCATATTTATAAGGCTTTCCTGTTTCATCTTCCCCAACAGGCACTCAAATAGTTTAACAAAACAGATATATGGTCAGGGAAACTAATTCTATACTCACTGGTTCGTTCACATGTACAAATCCAAGAAAAGGTACCTCATCAAGATGCTGTTAGTTATTCAGTGACATCCTTGCTGAATGGAAAAGCTGCTATCATTGCTATATATGAAAACTTAATTTTAAATAACTTTTAAAGATCCAGTTTTCCAAAAGTTTTACCTAACATAATTGCAAGACAATGACTCTCCTAAACGAGTGAATAATTTAATGACAAGTCTCTATTTTTGTAATAAAATTAAACAGTAACAACTGTTTATTTCATCACATTGAAAAAATAACTGTTCAAAGTACAATTTATGTTTAGAACAACACCTGAATATCAAGAAAAAACTGAGGAGAGCTGTCAGCTTCTTCCCAGAAAACGCTTTAAATCAGCAGTAATAAACACGAAAAAATATGTGGTTCTGCATATTCAGGGCAGTGAAACAAAACATGACATATTAGATTTTGCATTTTTAGCTCTTAAACCTCAGTGATCCTAGTCTCAGATTTGTGACATAAAAGTTTATGTGTAGAATTACATGAACAGACATGGTATTTTTCTGGATTTTTTTACACACTTATTTAGGATTTCATTCCTTTAGTTTGAAAAAAAGCATGTTTTTGCCGTGACACCACTAGGAAGGGCAATTTTTTTAATGCAGGAGTTCATGGAAGATATGAACTAATACTATACATTACCTGGTGCAGTTTTCTGTTCTTAGCAGCTGTTTCGATTACGTGGAACTTTGTTTGAAGTCCAACAGTATTGATGGAAATGAGTGCAAGCCTGAAATGAAGCACTAGCTATTACAACAACTTCTTTCCCTGCTTTGGTTCTTTCTCTTGTGGTATATCAAGCCAACCTGCTCCTGTAGATCAAAAAAGTTCACTTCGGTTTGGCCCTGTTCAGCTTTTTCTCCTTCCAGTGTGACATGGGGGCCTGCATTGTTCTGCTAGTAATGTTAGCCTTGCTCATCCACTCTCCTGCATCCACGTGGATGAGGACGCCTGTGTACATTGTGTTGCACTGTGTGCTTAAAGAAGAAAATCCACATTGTGGTTTCATTTTTCCAACTCCATATTCTCCTTCGTCTGTGACTGGGAGTCTTGTTTCTGTCACTTGTTTATGCCTGGGGGTGTTATGAATTATGATTGGTTGCTAAGGGTAAAGCTACATGATACAGCTTGAGACAGTTTGGAGGTTCAGTGATGCCTCCACGGCAGTTTGACCCCATCACTCTCTGTCTCATTTCCCTCCCTTTTACCTACAATTCTTTGCTTTGCAATCCTGACCTCTCTGTTGAGCAGACTATGTGCTTCCTATGATCTTGCTCCAAGCCAGGCCAAACTTGCTCAACTAGTAGAAAATCAATCTAGTGAGAAAAAGCATTTCTTTTCTGCTGTGTTAGTGAGTTGGTTATTGTTTGTATAAGGTGTGCTCTAGAGGTAGGATTGTGGGGGCAGGAAAAATGATGTAGGCAGGAATGTGTGTTTGCATGGGGACTTGAACTTGCTTTCTGATAACAGAAAATATTATCTGCATCACATAATTCCAAACTCAGAACTGATTCAGGCACACGCACAATTTACCTAAGGGTAAGACATTAGAGCGCACCAGCTGAATGGTGGTAAGGTACAATAAACTCAGCCATGGATGAGACTTTTGTACTAGCTCCAGTTATTTGAATAATAACTCTCTGATAAACACAACACTTGGACCTTAGTTAAATTCCCTTGTTCAGTAGGTTTTTTGGAGTTGTAGTTTTCAGTCAGCAGAAAAATCAATGGATGAAATCCAGTCTTTGTAATTCTGCTAACAGCCTTGTGCTTTAACTAAAAAGTCCCTCATGCTTAGGCAGGTAAAATTTGCCACTGGAAACATTACTGTCACTCTATTGATTAGAGTAAGACCTTTGACTTCCACATCTAGAGCACTGAAGGAAGGGCAAGCTGGGTGCCTAAGGCTGGGAGATTGGAGCCTACTCACACAGCATTCAAATAAAGATAGCTTTCAGAAATGGAGGAAGGCTGACTTTGGGAAGGCATCTCAAGACTGTTCAGTCCAAAACTGCTGCTCAGGGCAGGGTCACCTAGAGCAGGTCATGCTGTGTACACTCAGGTTTTGAATATTTCCAGGATTGTGACTCTGCGACCTCTATGGATAATCTGGTTCAATCACTCTTACAATTAAGAAGTCTTTTCAATTTTTACATAGACTTTCTTGTTTTTCATTGTGTGCCCACTGACTCATGTCTTTTTATGGGACACTACTGAAAAGAGTCTGGCATTGTTTCCTTTACTTCTCCCCATCAGGTGCTTATAGACTTAATCCATAAGATACTTCTGAGCCTTCTCTTCTCCAGGCCGAACAGTCCCAGTTCTCTCAGTTTCTCCTTGTATTACAGATGCTCCAGTGGTTTAGTCACTTCTGTTGCCCTTCACTGGATGCACTCCAGTGTGTCCATGTCTTTCTTGTGCTGGGAAGCCCAGAAGGGGGCCCAGCACTCCAGATGTGTCTCAGCAGTGCTGAGTAAAGGGAAAGGATCACCTTCCTCAATCAGCTGGTGGTGCTCTTCCTCATGCAGCCTTGTGAGGCTGTTAGCCTTTTTTATTGTAAGGGCACTTTGCTAGCTCATGTTCAGTTTGTTCACCAGGACCTTAAGGTCCTTCTCTGCAAAGCTTCCTTCCAGTCAGTTGGTGCCCAGCATGTACTGGTGCACACAGTCCAGGCAGTTATCATTGATAAACTCCAGAAACCTCCTGGGTTTTCTTCCTGCTCTACCATCCTTGCAGCAGATGTTGGGGTGGTTCAAGTGCCCTATGAGGACAAAGGCCTGTGAGAGTGAGATTTCTTCCAGTACCCTGCAGAAGTAATCATCTACTAACTCTTTATGATTACGTGGTCTGTACCACAACATCAACAAATTAGTTTAGAAAATAATTTAAACTCAGGTAATTTAATTGTGGTACGGAAATATCTTAGACGTGTCCAGAAAGAATCATCCTCTTGCTAATAATCAAAAAAATATAAACCAAAAACTTAAGAATTAAATATGAAAAGCAAGAATGGGTAAGAGTCTCCTAAGAAACTACCTGATTTAAGTGCATTGTTTTTACTATATGTCATTTTAACTTATCCTTAGTATGTCCTAACTACATTGTTGATTAATAATTTAAAAGAAAACTTTCCAGGGAAAGGAACCAGTCTTCCTTTGGGTTTGGTATGGGAATTGCATTGGTGCTTCAATCTATTAACAACTGTTCAGTTCGCTCAGCAAAAAAATGATTGAATCCGTAGAGTAACTATGTGTAAACTCCATTTGTCCTTGAATTTTTTCTCATTTAAATATTCTGTGTATAAAAGACAGTCTACAGAGGACAATGCAAACACAAGTGCAATGCATAAACAGTGTGATGTAATAGAAATGAAAGGGAAGGACCTAGGATTAAAACCATCAAATCTGATACAAGGTGGTAAGCAATAGAACACAGGACAGTAAGATTTGGATGATGAAATACTGCCCTAGGAAGGTAAAATGGTTTGATAGGTGGGATGGGTTAACGAGGCAAGGCTTTGTAATTGCACAACTGAGTATTAGGACAGGGTGATAGAAGGAAGCAGAACAACAGTGAAGCAGAAATCATAGGAGCAAGGTTTTAAATTCTTCACTGTGGCACTAATAATCCCTGACAGATGTTGCTTTAAGATTCATGCAGATATGAAAATTTTAGCTCTAATTGTTTGGTTTGTATGGCTTTCTTTTATTTTACTGTTCAACAGCAATATTATGTCGAACTGGGAGCTCAATGCCATGACAGTTTGTCTGGGACAGACCTAATTACACTGGTTTAAGACATCACTGTAGCCAAGCCCTTCACTCTGAGAACTGTTCCTCACCCGTCTGAGGCGTAGGACCACCAAATCTAGGTAAAAACAGTTGCTCTGTGTTTGACTAGAGGTCTGGCTCTCTCTAAGGCCTGCTCTCAGCAGTAGCCAACTGACAGGATGGATATGTGGTAGTACCAGACTGTCACTGTTTGCATCCCAGGAGAGACAAATTTACACTGGTCAAGCTCAGTTGCAGCCAGAAGGGAAGGCATTGGGCTCCTTCGTGCCCTTCTGTGGGACATGTCAAGGAGGACCTAGAAATGCAGTGGAATATGTTGTTTAAAACAGACGAGCTTTAGTTTAAAAATAATGATTCCAAACAAGTCTCCCTAAGGAAGGCAGGTCATGAAAAAAGATATTACTGTGAAAGAACTACTATGAATGACATCCTGTAACTTCAAAAGTCAGTGATAAGTGGCCATCTCTTTACCTATAAAATCTATAAAGAGCACATGTTAGTGTGTGGTTAACAACCTGGTTCTGAAAACAAGCAGGGAAAGATTTTAAGTTCCTAATTTCTTCCATATAATTCAAGGAAAATGGTTTTCTTAGGTGTGAAAAAGTTTGTGGGACTGAAGCCCAACAGTTTGTTACATGGGATGTGTATTAAAATAGTAGAATTGGGCATTTAATTTTATACTTGCATCAATCTCTGTCATGGATATGTAGGAGAAATGTGTATCTCTAAAGTCAGAAGTGGTGTGAATACCACAACACTGTGCAACAATGAAAAAAGCTGCTTAGGAGTTGAGTAGGGTTCCAGTCAAATATGCAGGTATCTATTTTGGTAAAACTTACATGTCAAAAACATTGAAAGTTCACTTTGGAAAAACACTTAAAGAATATGAATATTTTCCAGCCACCTTAGTTGATCCAAATTCTTGTGAATTTCTGTTTTCAAGAGTGGTGAGCATACCATTAGGACCAGCTTTTCCTTTATTTTGGCTCTGATCTTGTGTATTTTTCCAACACCAGAAAATACTGGAAATCAAATGGAAATTGATAGCTGAAGGCAGGAGCTTTTTGAATAGCGGAACTGAAACCCAAAGCTCTTTTTCAGTTTTAAATGAAAACTTTAGCTTGGCATTTTGCATGCTCTGTTTCTATCTCCCTTTCCTATGCTGTCACACTGTATTGCTGTCATTTTGAAATTAGGGAAGATTTATAAGGAAGTAGTTCGTGGGTTTTATGACTAGGAAACATTTTCTCACATGGTGAGAAAAATTGAGGAGAACTGAGGAGGTGGAGGGTGGAAGCACCGTTTCTGATAGCAATTAGAAAGTGATAGTAGTGGATATGGGTAAATTCTCTAGGAAAGAAATTATAAGAAACAATGTATAGTCATGATTTTCATGATCATTATATGCTTGTTTGGAAATAACCAAGTACTGATTATGCAAGACCCTTATTTCTGTTTAGATAATATTTTTCGGTAAAAGTACAGGGGACGATATAATTTAGAAAAATAAGTAGCTGATTGTGATTTAGACATGGTATCAAGTCCTTCCATGCTGCCTGCTGCAGGAAATGTCAATCATCAGAGGACTTGGTGAACATGAAGCAGAAGGACATTCCAGTCTGTAGTTTTGTGACAGGGTTTCACAGCAGACCCTCATGCCTACAGCACCATGCCCAGAGCAGACAGACACCCACATGGCCAGCTCAGCTGCCTTGGCATTGCCCAACAGTTAATAAGTTTTAACCTTTTTTTGTGTATGCAAATTAGGGACACCTGTAACATTACCAGATTCTTCTCCAGGATAAGGCTATAGCATACCATGTAAAAATATGAGCTGTGCCACCTGGGCCTTGGTATCTGCATGGTTATAGGATTATCCTTGATTTTAGAGAATATGGCTACAGGAAAAATGGCAGAGGCTGTGTGTTAACATAGGTAAAGAATGATTGCAGTTGTAACTCATGTACATGGCACAAAGGCTAAACATTTCCTAAAAGTAGGGATCAACTGAAGTATTTTCTCTGCCCTTTCTTTGGCAAATAAGTAAGATTTCTCTGTTCTGTGATTTCCAAGTGAGGTCTCACCCAACACTGCAGAAAGGTTTGCTTTTATAACCATACTGACTAAATGTACTAATGTAGGTGCAGATTTATCAGCACATGGAGATTGCTTATACTGCTTACACCAATCCCCTGAAGAAAATAACACTGACAATCTATCCTCTATCCATATTTTGATTACTATAATTAAGCCTGTGCTTGGATTTTTTTGGCATAGGAATGAGCACAAAATAACACAGCTTTAGCTGATAATCTATACTGACATTTAAGTTTTGCCTTGGAGTAAAGTCCCTCCTTGCCCTCCCACCTTGCCTTCTTCATATGAGTATCTTACAAATGTAGAGAGAGCTTCCACTGTTTCCTTAACACTTTATTATTAGTAACGGCTGTTGACTTTTCTCATTTTAACCTTCAGTCAATGAGAACAGAAGTTAGGTCTACAGGAACAGGGACAGAAAGGAGGCACAATGCTACCTTATTCCTTTGTACTATCAGTCCTAACATTTTCTCTCTTTCCACTGCTTATATAAACTGTGATCAGGAGTAGAAACAAGATTATTTCAATGTTTGTGAAGCAGAAGCAGAGGAGGTATATTTAGAGCAGAAATATTTCAGGATAAAGAAAAAAGAAGCTTAAAGATACTTACTTTAACCTGTCAGTAACTTTTATTTGAGTAAATAACTTGTTACCAAGTTTATATTTAGCCCAAGGTAGACCTATTGCCTTGAAACAAACTAGTAATTTATTTTTCAAGTAGTGTTTGTTGTATCACATCTAGGATTTTGCAATAAGGATGTTAGAGAAAGCAGAAGGACTTCATCTAGCAAAATCAGGACTTCATACTTTCATGTCCTTTAAAATCAAACATAGATTAGTCTTCTGCATTTTCTTCACCCTTCTATGTAAATATGTAAAAGCACAGACTGGATTGTTAAGTTTACCTTATGCAGTCACTCTGGTGACACTGATCCATATGTCAACTTCCTAGAGATCACTAAAAGATAAGATTAGTAGGGAAATAAAGTTCAAGGGTCAGCACTTTGATAAACAACCATAGCTGAAGGAAGTCCATTGAGGTGAAATTGCTTAAACCAGACATGTCAAGTAGCCATTTAAATTTCAGGTCTTGGCTTTATAGAGCAAACAGGCAGAGAGGAAAAATAAGCCAGGATATGTGTCCCTAATTCAGAAATTCCAGTGAATAAGAAGACCATTTATGAGACTTTTCCTGAGGTTTCTAGCTTCTGTGATGCTGCTCTGTCCTTCAGCCAACGTTTTGTCTCTGGGCTTTTTAATCACTTAAACAACACCTTACACAGGACTGGTTTAGCTCCTATCCTTATTGATAGCCCTCTATAAAGCTTTATGCTACTGCTATTGCATTAAGGAGATGTGAGATTGCATTTCTCTCAAGAGAAACAGAGGGCCTTGAAGCCTTTTGCTCGTGCATGGCCTTCTGCAGAAGTAGAAGGAGTTGCAGGGATGATGCCCATGACTGCAACAGCTGTGGGAGCAATTAGAGCAGTAGATACATCCCTGAAACTAAGGGGAGCCACAGGGCTTGTGAGAGACAAAATCAGACTAGGATTATGCTTAACAGCTGCCAAGCTCCATCTTTCACTTTGCTCCTGCTTACTTACCTTGTGTGAGTTGCTTTCCTCTTGATTACCTGAGTAAAGTGCTTTGCCCTTTGAGTAGGCTTAACTTTAAAAACAGTGAATAAACAGATTTTGGAGAACTGTGTAGATTTTGAACTTTGAGAGCAGCTTCTTTTTGAAATGCAGGAGCACAGGCAGAAGCAGCTCTTGTCAGTGGCATGAATCTCCTGGAATTCC
>NW_008239110.1:12180011-12240606 GCF_000691975.1 Corvus brachyrhynchos
TCCTGCTGGGGATCATAGGAGGCAAAGAGGAAAGAAATCTGGTCTTAATTTTGGAGCTTTGCATCTCTAATTCTCTTTGATCCTTTGCTCAGCATTTGATTAAATCTTTGTGCGTATACTGGTCTACCTAATCAGAGGTAGTTTGCAATACTTCTGCGCTGATGTTATACGCTTCAGTCTTCCTCTGGAATCTTGCAGACCAGAACACAAGGACTTGGTGGTATTATCATTCATAACCAAGGAGCTATTTAAGGTTAGTTTAACTTTTTTTTTTAAAGATTTTCTGTGGCAGTTCCCCAGGTACAATAAATTCTGCATTGGTTCACTGCAGTGAAGAAACGCTGTAAAATAGTCTCTCAGCGTTAATATTTACTGTTGTGGTTACAGTGGGAAAGTACCTTATACTAATTTCTCAAGATTGATGTCAGCAGAGTGTTTCAGTTAGAGATATACTTTAAGCATAATCTCAGACCCAGATAACCTAGATCTGAACATCTCTCAAACATCAGGATGCTTAATCCTACTGTGACTTTTACAGTGAGTCTCCTTTTCATAATGAGTCAGACACTCAGTTTAAAGATAGTCTCATATGTAAAAATCCCAGATCTAACTTCCTGCCTTGCTGTTACTTCTACAGATTTAAATCAAACTCTGATATTTGAGACTTAGGCTGCGCCTATGCTGCTGAATTAAATGATGTCACAGTGTTCCCAGGCACTTGTTGAAATAGACCTTGGCACTCTTTTCAGCCAGAATAACTAGTGTTTTCTCAAAGACTTTCCAGTCTCAGTGCGGGGCTTAGCAAATGCCAGGGACTGTACTTGCTGTGGCAGTTTGGATGACCCTGTTTTGGAGGCTAAGAGAATTTAGTAGAAGACATGTGGCCACATGAGTCAGCTGATCTCAGAGCCAGAAAACAGGCCCTGGCACGTTTCCTTCCTACTAGTGTAGATATAGATATGGCTTCAGGGCTTTCATCTTTGGCTCTGTGATTTGTTAGGAAATGTTTTCCTTTGGATAAGACCATAAGATGAGTCACTTTATCTGTTTATGACTTGCAACTGGGTAGAAGCTATAGATCTCATGATAATTTTAAATAAAAAACCAAGAAGATGTCACATGTACCAGTTTATATTTTCTGTCTTGGTTGTTAGTATTTGAAATGCAAACTTTTACCTAACTGTAGTACTGTTGCTCTTTGGTTTTCTACATTTCAGTGTGATTTCCCATATTGGTGGTATGGCAAGACAGTGGAAAATTCTATTTGATTCTCTCTGTTCAATTCTGTGCCCACTGCATTTTGTTTTCACAAGATCTTTAATTACAAAATGAATATAGTAATTTTGCTGAAGGATCTTGTGAAAGATCTGTTCTTAATGCCCAATACTCACTGATGTCAAGCAAGAGATGAAGACAGTTTCTCTCTCATAAAAAGATACCATTGAAACACCGGGAGTGATATGTGTATCTGCACCTCTGAGGAATCACAGGGCCAAGCAGAGAGTGATGGTGATGCAGTGGGGCAGTCAAATTGAAACTCACTCTTGGTATTCCCCTGCAACTTTGAGTTGTTCTGTGTAATGTCATGTGGATAGTTGCAGAGCCATGTCAATCCCAGCCATCTGGGGGTAACTCAGGACCATTTTCCTTAGGGGTTTGACCCTGTTGCTGGAAGCTGATGAGGGATGTGCTGGAATGGGGAGACAATGACAGTTTGGTCTAATTCATTCCACAGTGGAGGGAGAGCTGTGGCAAGCGGATGTGAGCTCAGGGTGTGACTCCTGTCTAGAAGAATCTCAGGTAATCATATTACAGTGCTGCCTTCTCCTCAGTTACAACACTGTCAATCTGAAATTTCAAGACATTTATACTAGGAGAGAAAAAAACTGGTCCACAGAAACAGAAAAGCTTTGGGTCACATAGCCCATTGCTCTGTCAATGCAAGATTATAACTCTTGAACATCAGTCTTGAACAGATTTACTGGCTCAAATAAAAGGACTTCTATTCCTTCTCTTTGGGGTATTTTCCATTGTTAGAAGTAACTTTCATTTGATGTTTCAAAAAATATTAGCTTAATTTTCTTATTTGCCTTTGTGTTTTCCTCCATAACTCTTTCTGCACCATGCCCTCCAAAAGACACAAGAGAGAGACAATGGATCCCAAACCAGCCCCATCCCGAATCTGGCCTCAGTACAAGACCCAGACTGTAAAGGTTAGTTTGAAGTGCTGGGATGTAATTATGTCCTATCTGTGTCATCATTCAGCTTGACAGCAGCACATAGTTAACTCTTCCTCATCTTCTAATTTTTTTCAGTTCCTTACCATGTAAAACAAGAAGACAGAACACATAGGATGTTAGATTGCTAAAGCATGATTGGTGGTATTTTAACTTGACTTTGTTTATAGATGAAGAAAACACATTGGATTAAAACATGATACTAATGCAAATATTTACAGAAGTTTTCAACTTTGGATTCCACACATTCTCCCTTTTATTCTACAAGTCTTCCTTCTTCTTTTAAGTGCATAGTTCTGAATGACAAGAAAATAATAAACAAGCCTCACCTGATTTACCAAGGTAAGCAGGATGCTTTCAGAGAAATTATCAGTTTAAACTAATACACATGCATAGTGGAAAGGCAGAGGTCTGCATTGGGGGTTAACAAGTTGTCCACTTTGAACATCAAGGCAGCCTTGCACTGAGGATTGCCAACCCCACTGAAGGGCTCAGAGTTTAGCTTTCACCAATAGCCTCATGACAGAAGATGGGACTTGAACAATCAAAGGAGTTATTTTTTTTTTAGAGAAATAAGCAATCTCTAAGTGTTGTTCTTAATTTTGCTTGGTCTGTTTTACAGTATTTGCAGACTACCAGTGGCAAGCCAGGGGTGTTCCATTTTGAGCTGTGTGCTGATAAAAGCATGGTAATGAGTTGTGGGTATTTGGAGTTTTTTAATGCCCAACAGGACTTTGTAAATCAGTCATGAAGTAAATGTTAAGTGCCCATTTAAAAAAAAGAAGTATCAGTGGGCATCAAGTCTCTGGGTGTTGGCACACATGACGCTCTCACCACCTGTCCTTGTATACTTAGGCACCTCGAGATGAAGGATTTACTACCAGGCATGTCACTGTGGAAGGAGCTCTTAGCCATGTTTGTGATTCCAGTGTTGTATGCCTGTTGCCTTTCTGTAGGCTTGTCTGCACATCTGAAAAGGTGTTTGTTTTTTTGGTTTTTTTAACTTGCATTGAAGTTATGCTAACGTAAAAAATCCAACCCAAACCAGGCCCTTTGCTTTCGTCTCCAGGACAAACATGTGAGATTACTGCTGTACGTCAGTGAGTCCCCCACATTCTGTTTTCAACTAGGTTTCAGGCACCTGCAATTCCTTGCTTTGGAAGTACTGTGATACTTTAGTGGAATTCTTCTTCATACGGAGGCACTGTCATTTAGCAATAGAGAAAAGCAATCGAGAAAGGTATTTGAGACAGCCATGTGAATATTTTGTCTAACCTAATCTCACGCTTCACTGCGAGCAAAGCTAGATAAGCTTCCCTTAAAGCACCAGAGCAGAACCTGCTGCCAGCTGCCAAGAAAGGGTGTCTGTACAGGTGTGAGAGCCTGACTGACTCCTGTGCATATCTTTGAAAGACTCCGTGTCCTTCCATCCTTTGCCCTCCAACTATGTTTCTAAATACTGCCTTGCTCAATTTACTCCTGTGCTGGCTCCTCTTGTTAAATTGGCTTCAGTGCTGCTAGGGCCACAATGAACTGTATGATAAGGCTCCCTGTTTTTACATTTGGCTCTGCTGCATAAGACCCCCGCCCAGCCCATGTGTGACCCTGCAAACCACGTGGTTAGTGATTAGTAGGTGTCTTTCTCAAACATTTCTTCTTCATCTCTTGTTCAGTTGTCTCCCACTGCTGAAACTTTCAGGTGGTTACAGAGAGAGGTTAGACATTGAGGAGTGTCCAAGGTGAGGTACAAAGAACTGATTTCAGTGTTGAACCACAAACAGTTTGAAGAAACCCCTCCCAAATCATTTGATGAACAATATGTTGCCAGGATAGATGGCTCTGATTAATCTAATTTTGTGAAGTCAGATGCTGAGGGTCTCCTTTCGATCATGCCACTGGGTCAAAAGAGAGAGTAATTGGTTCGTCATTTCATCTGTTGTTTGTTTTCCTTTCCTCTTCTTCAGTGACATAAATTGATGGTCTCTGGCAAAAAGGTAATAGCATCAGATAGTAGTAGTATCATCTAAGGCTCCCAAATATTTTGATTATCTGACAGTAGTTTAAAGTGCAGCTTTGTGCTGAAAAATGATTCTAGAAATGGCATTGTGAGGTTCCGTGCCTATCATCTCCAAATTATCTCCATATCAGATGTCCTCTGTGAGCAACGAGAAAGACACTTAATTTTGTTCCTGTCTGTCAGCCCCCATGAACATAACCTAGACTTGAAGTTCACACTGGATTCTTTTCTTCTCCCATGTGATTGCTAGCAATGGAGCACTTGATGGACCAATTTAAGTCTTCAGTTACACCACAGCAAGTCTACCATCTATGAACTGGACCTCACTGCCACCTCAAAACCCCCGCATTTTCTGCAGTTTTACTCACGTGACTGTAGCCTATTAAACAGCTCTGTTGACGTATGACAACAGGAAATATGTATCATCTTCCTGTGTCTTTACTGCTTTTAGTATGTGAAAAGAGGTGGAAAGCAGAAACTTTTGCATTTTCTCTCTAAAGCAGAATGCATAGGGTGGAAGATGTGAGGGACATTTTCACTTGTTTGTTTGGTTTGGATTGGTTTTTTTGTGCAGCATTTTTCAGACCAAGGTGGCACTCTGCACAAGATGAATACTTCCTGTGTGACACAGCCTTAATTAATTTGCTTTGGGGTGTTTTGCTCAGTATGAAGTACTTGGTCCTGGTTTTCTTGTTATTCTTGTTCTTTTGTATTCTTTTGTAGCCCCCTCTAATCTTGTCATAGATTACACAACCCATTTGATGAATACATCCTCCCATCTCTCTGTAGGTTGAAGAACATTTGCTGTTCAAACTGTTCTGCACTTTTTCTTTACTTGAAGTACTAAAATATGTTTTATACATATATACATACAGCAATGAATATATTAACAAAAGTGTGCATGCTGTGACATCTTTTTCTAATAGCTGTTTTCACAAACCAAGTCCCCGATATTCTGAAATGTTAAAACTGGTAGCAGAACCCAGCAGTACTACTTCAGCAGTCAAGGAGCACAATATAAAAGGAAGTTCATGCAATTAAAGTATTCTTTCTTAATTGATGGATAGTTTGACCAGATTGTGAAGAAGAAAGAATACAAAACTCTTAAAAATCAAGCAAACCACATTTTTGAAAAAGACGGATCCAGTAGACCTTTTCTGGCTACTAACTTGTCCTATTAAGGATGACCAGTTAGACTAATATGTATTGATTAGTTCTTTACTAAAATAAGTCTACCTAAGGATGCATGGAAGAAAAAGCAGCATGCATCCTGAATTCTAGCTCCCAGAGAAGGCCATCACTATTGCATGTAAAAGAGACAAATACAATACACAAACATAAGAGAATAAATTAATTGATTTCATAAAATTATACTAGTTTTGGATTCTAGAGGTTTAGCTCTGTTTCTTTCAAATGATCGGCTGTAGACCCTTCATGGCAGTCTCCAGACTGGATAATGTCCCAAGCACTTCTTTGAAGGTGACTCCTGGCTCCGTTTTAACACATGAGATGAAATCCCAGATATATATAGCAGCATTTCCTTTCAAGGAGGTCTCTGAGGAACTGGTTGTTGGATAAACTTGCCCAGTGTAAAGTGGAGGATGGGACAGATTAATTACCTTCTATTGAGGTCACTGTGTAGCTATGGGGCCCAGATTTGTACAGTGCCAATTTAATTGTAGGGACTGTCTTGTGTGTTGGCTGGATAACTTGATATACGGAAAACCCACAAAGCACAGAGCCCATCAAAAGGAAGGCAGTGGAATGATTTCCACTTCCTTCTGCAGCGTGTTCAGAGGTGCAGAGGTTATGGGAGCAGAGACTATGGTTAAGTCCTCCAGGACAGTGACCACTGCTGTCTTCTTGACTCCTCCTGGCCACATGTCCATCGTATCTGTGGTGATGGCAATACCACAGGCATCTGTAAGTCACATTATAACTGTGCAGCCAAATTGACAAAACTTCCATTATGTATATAGCTGCTGAAAGGAGTGGTGATGGATATGTCAGATGGTGATGGATATATCACAGAACAGTGTTTCTAACCACTGTGCTTCCAATAGGGACCAAAAATAAGTAAAACTGTGAGAGTCCATCCTCAGATTACTACATGAGCTGGTGTGGAGTCCTATAAAAATGTTTATGTTCTATGCTGCTCCTCTGGCAAAGACATACATAACTCACTGGTGGCTCCATCACTCATGAGCAAAGCATTCATCCCAGAAGCATGGCCATAAAATCTTCATAGTGCCTTGCAAATGGTGGTGTGCTATAAAGTTTTATAGCCGTGCATTTGCGATGACCACATTACATCATCACATATTTCCCTATGAAGATTTTGGCTTACTGCTGCTCCAAGCCAACTAACTTTTACAGGTGGTTCCTAGAATAGCTAAGAGATCTCTGCTTTGGTTTTTGTTGTCAGCATGAATTTAATGTACTCCTTTTCTTTCGTTAAGTCCCAGAGTCAGGCTGCAGAGGAAGTGGAATAATGCAGTCAATACACGACTGGATTTGCTTTCTAGTTATATCAATCACGTTGTCTCTCTCCACTATTAAGCATTTATGCTGTGGAAATGTTTTCTTATTACAGCTGATAGACAAGCCCAGGCACAGGAGCAATGTGACTGAGATGTGTGTCATGGGCTCTGGTTTGTGTGCTGTCAGTCCCTGGGGAATCTGTATCTCCTGGAGATTTAATGGTGTAAAGCACTTCTATATCCTAAAGAGATACTTTCTGTCTCAATTTTTATTTACTCTCCGTTTGGTTCTTGCTGCTTTTCAGGGAGATAAATAGTGATTCTGTCCTTCTGTGACCCTCAGAGCCCAGGAATATGCAACTTGGAGTGAAAAAAGAAAAGAAGGAACCCTCCACTCACAGGCAGTATGAAGTTATTTTGTCCTAGTGAGTTATGACAGTGCATCTTCCAACCATGTTTCACTATCTGTAAGACATGAAACTTTGAAATATAACCACTTTAAAGAATGTATTTGTGTTTTAAAGTAAAATAAAAGCAGATTAAGGCTAGTATTTTTTTAACAAATAACACGGCTTCAGAATGAGTATAATTATAATAGCAAAATATAGAGAGGAAGGCATTGCAAATTTAGAACAAAATTGAAGAAAAAAACGGTTTTCAGATTCAAGGCAGTCTGTGTCAGGGAACAAAACAATTTAAAACATTTAAACCAGTCTTATGGTCCAAATAATGAGCATTCCTCAGCTTTTATCCATAATTTAATGAATTACATTAGTTAAAATATTAGTGCTGATAGAGGAGATAAGGCTATGAATCAGTGCCAAAACACATTAACTAAACAGGGTAGAAAAAAGTTCCAATTCAGATTTCTACTCATCTCTTAGATTTTTAATTACTATTATTTATTTAAAGCACTTTTCCAAGCTGATTTACCCAGAGCACATTTCCCTGTTATTAGGTAATTTGGTCTACAAATTTTGGTACTCCTTTCTTGAGCAGTCATTTAAACCAGGTTTCAGCAGACTTTTAGAAGCCCCAGATTAACCAAAATTTGCAATTTTATGCTTGATGATCATCCGTATGCAAGAAAAGGAGATTAATGTCATCCACTGTCACCCAATCATTCATTGTCATCTGGTTCTGACAGCAGGCAGACTTTGACTGAGGTACTGCCATATATTTTCAGCTGCTGAACAAATGGGAAAACTTGGACACTCCACTGTGCTAACTTACATATAAAAATGGTGTTGATGTAGTCCAATGAGTGGAATGTAGAGCAGTGTTTGTGCCTGATGCATTAAATGATCACCACTTTCTCATGAGGAACAGGTCCAGTAATCAAGTAAGTAATATTGGTTGTAATTGAATGAGCTTAAGAAGTGAAAATTTGAGACAATTGATCTTTAGGTAGGAGACTTGCAAACTTTCACAGAATTAATAAAATGGTCCTTTGCTGTATGTCTAGTGGTGTCTGGTGCTGATGACTGTCTGTAATAGATGCTTGAGTCTCAATGACTAGCTCCTCTGTATGTTTATTTATACTTTCTATAAAGCTACGGTTTATGTGTATCTGGTAATGGTGAAAAATGTCTTCCAGGTGCAGCATAATGTAAATGTGGAAGACAAAGCTCTGAAGGACAGAATTGAGTTTTGCAGCTGACAGCTGCATATGTGATGTCCCCTGCTGGAGTAGTTTAATACAGACCACAATCAATTAATTATGTTTATAATTTGTGGAGAGCACTGCAAAGACTGTTAGGTACAGTAAGAAAAGTGGTTTTGGAAAGGCGTAGAAGGAAGTGCATATATTCCATTCTTAAAATAGCTGCTGCTTATACCACTAATATCTTAAATTATCAGAATGAAAAAAATTATATGCCCTTGTGCACTTTTGCATCTTCCTTCCTTTGCCATTTAAGTTGGTGCAAAGAGTGAAAATAATTTGAGTGCAGTTCTTCTATGAACAGTGTCTGGATGAAAAGAGCATTTTAGAGTTCACTGCTTGTGTCAGTGAATTCCAGATCAGATCTGATTTAATTTACTCAGAAAATGTAAAGATGACCTACTCTGATATAAATTTGTATTATTTATTTTTAGATGGATATGACATTACACATCACTGTAAATTGAGGAATCTGATTTCTCATCCTGGAAAAAAAATTCATCTGTGGAGTAATATTCTTCCTTTCCCCACCATATCATTTTCTGTTTGTCTGTCAACATCCTTAAATGAGGAATTTTGCAGGGAAAATACTCTGATCATTTTGCTTTGTTAACTGCATTGAGAGGAAGAGGACACTCGTTCTCCCATAGAGCTGGTTCTAATGTGGTAAAAGAAGTTTAAATCAGTACAAACAGCACCCAATTTGTAGACTTTGCAAGCATCCAGCTGAGGAACTAAATCTCTGAACACATGTAGATTTACACCTCCTTTTTAAACAATTTGCAGCTACTGCAGTTTGATCTAACAATAGATATTATCTCTCAAATAGTCCCAATATTAACCTATAAATAAGAATTATTAGATCTAGCACTTCTCAATACACTGGAATCAACTGCCAGCATGCTGCATTTCCAGAACTGGAGGGTTTCCTTGCCCAGAATGTAGAGATGCAGCACCAGGAACCACTGCGCTACACAGGGACCTGTGATTTCTGTATTCCAGCCTGAGCAAGGAAGAGAGTGTGAGAGGCTGGCTCAAGCAGCTGATTCGGATATTGGCTGCTTTGTCAACAGTTGCTTTGGCCAAACTGTCTTCAATAGAGATCTGGCCTTGAGCAGCCATTGCGGAACCGCTTCTTTCAATTAGCTCTCCAAAGGGATGCTTCATCCCACACTGAGAGCCCATTTGTGTGGTCTTGGAGCAGTCCAAACTGTCCCTCCCCCAGCACTCTCAGTGTAGGAAAAGCTCAGAAACAGCCTAGAAAAGACGTTGCACCTATAATTCAAATCTAAACTTATTTCACTCTGACGTCCATCCTTGACAGCCTTCCATCTTAATCACAAGAAGGATGGGATAAAAGAAATCCACTGTTTGAGTGTTTATGCTTTTGTTATGGATTTAGAGGGCTCCATGTGAAACGCAGTTTGAAGCAATGTCAAAATATAAATAAAGAAATCTCCAAATTTGCAGACCCACCTAAATATCTATCTTGCATTTACTTGTGGCCAGTCTCCAGGCTTGCTCTGGGCTACAGGGTCTAGGTCCTCTTGTTTTAAGCCAATTCAGCATTTTTCTCATTAATATTTTACATTTTCTTCATTCACAGTCCTTCCTGTGCTTCTATTTTTGTTCCTTAAGGTATCAGCTTTGGTACTCACTTACAGTCAGGAAAATACCAACACTTTTCATCCACTCAGATTCATGATGAACAGGAATGAAAAAATGCCCACTAGCAATTTCCCGTTTGCTCTGCACTGCAGTTTTGCTTCCCTGCCACTGTGTACTGGTCTGTGAAACTCTAAATTAAACTAATTGATGTGATTTAGGGTGATGTCTGTTCACCAAGCAGCAGTCAATCACAAGAGGGTTTTCTTCTCTGTCCTATCACCAGGAGTCTTCCTTCCAGGTAAGAGCCTCTCTGTTGCATAAATGGCTCCTCTCTGTGCTTTTTGTAGCTGGAGCTTTGTGAGAGGAAGGCAGTTTACTGTTCTTAGACTGATGCAAATGTGCTTTAAGAATTTGTGAGACCTTGGGGATAAAAGCAATATGTAAGCAAAGACCCTCTCTTAGTGGTTTTTGGTTGCTAGGGCTCTGTAAAACCTAGTTTCTTGGGGTTAATAACCTAATAAATTAGATTGGCCAGTTCAGTTTCTTGAGAACTATTGAACTGAGAGACCACTGGGCAGAAAAGTTACTTGCACCTGTTTATCTGTGAGGGTTTTTTATCAGATATTTTTTGAAGGACCAGGAGTTAAAAGTTCCTTTTCAGTTTTCTTTCACCTCCCCAAATGAAAGCTGTATTTCCTTTAACCATGATTTTTTTCTTGACCCAGGCCTGTTGATAACAATTCCTCCTTGTGAGTCTTCTCTGGCGATCTTTGTTAGCTTTATTGGTGTTTTCTCTTTTGCTTAATCTTTTATCACTGTCCCTACTTTGGTTATCCTTTTCTCCATGGGAGTTTACTCTATTTCTGCGGTTTAGGCTATACAACAAAATTGTCCTGGGAAGTGACAAGGCAGTGGCAAGCACTAGGTTATACTTCTCACGTGGACTGTCTTCTACGTCTACATTGTGTTTTGAAGATCTGTAGGACGAAGAATTAACCCATCTGCAAAGCACTGTGCTCATAAATGATTCCCCACAAACAAGAAGAGCTTGATTAATCCATTTGGTTGAGGTTCTTCTATTAAATAGAAGCTTATTATATATATGGATTTTTGAGCATCCTGCAAATGAATATTTCCATTAGAAACCACCACGACATTTACCACACAGGTGACAAACCAGGCAACTGCTTTCTGTAACCCTTTAAAAGTGGAAATGGATGCAAGAACAGCCTTAATTTGAGAAGCAAGGTGCAGGGAAGTGTGTAAGAGAGGAGAAAACACAGTGTCATATTTCCCTAGGTTATGCTCTAATATATTGCAGCTCACAGTCTTCCTGAACCATATCATGTCTTTGGTGTTCTCTTCTTTGTTCAATCCCCTTCTAATCTCATGTGAATTCACTGATTTGTGTGTTCTGCTGCACATATTTCTGCCATGCTTACTTTTACCTGCCACAGGTTTGTCAGTTTGTGCTGGTGAACTCTGAGCATTTGCTCCTTGTTCACATCTTCACAGTTCCATAGATCTCTTCTGCAATGCACCCTCATCTGGGCTCTGGATATAATACTAGTAATTTCAGTTGTTCCCTGTGATGGGAATAGTTCTGGAAAAGGCTTCAGACAACTTCTGCAATTGGCTTCAATGTTGTTTTGTTTCTCTGCTATCTTTTCTCATCTCCTTTTTGCTGTGGAGAGGGGCACAAGAACAGCACAGAGTATTCATGAAGAGATGTATGTAGTGGCATACCAGGGTTTACTGTGGTAGGCAGCTCAGCCCAAATAGATGCTTGCTCACTTTCCCACAGTAGAATGAAGAAAAGAATCAGAAGGGTAAAAGTGAGAAAACTCATAGTTGAGATAAGGGCAGTTTAAATTTAATAGGTAAAGTGGAAGCTGTGCACACAAGCTAAATGAAGCAAGGAATTCAGGCAGTCCTTCCCATGGGCAAGCAGGTGTCCAGCCATCCCCAGGAAAGCAGGGCTCCACCACACATAATGGTGACTTGGGAAGACAAACTCCATGACTCGGAACATCTCCCAATTGCTGCTTCTTCCTCCATCTTTGTATGCTGGGCATGATGCCACAAAGCATCCTTTTGGTCACTTGCGGTCAGCTGTCCTGGCTGTGTCCCCTCACAAATTCTTGTGCATCCCCAGCCAACTGACTGGTGGTGGAGCATGAGAAACTCTGTGAAGTTAGGCTCTGTGAAAGCATTGCTCAGTAATAGCTAAAAATTCTCTGTTATCAACACTGTTTTCATCACAAATCCAAAACACAGCATGATACCAGCTACTATGGTAAAATTCTCATAATTCTGAACATTTACTTTGGCTTCTGCTCAGCATCATTCTGATGTTTTCTTTAAATTATTTATTATGAGCTGAAGATCAAAATCTGGTCAGGGGTCAGCTCTACGCTCTCTCCTACAGATGTAAAACTTAGATTGCCTTTCTCTATTTGCATCCTTCTATATTTGTCTACACTGAATTTCACTGTCAGTGTTTAAAAACAATACAAACAGCTTTTAACTATTAAACCTGTATGTGTGTGCACCTTTCCATATCAGAACCTCTCTTTCATAGTGGAACCGGCTTAATATCTGATTGAATAAAGATACCTGAAAACTGGAGATTACTTAGATTAATTGCTCTGAGTTGCATAATAATACTAATAATAGTAGTGGCCTCCATTAGGGATTAAGGTGGCACAAACTGGGGGAAAAAAAAAGGTAAGTAAAAGAACGATTATAGGTGAGTTGTAATGCTAAGAATACAGACTTGCCATAGGAGTAGGGAATATATGGCCATGAAGATTTCTGGAGATCTGGATACCTTCTACTGTATTAGAAGAAAACATAGCACTGGTTTTGTGTTGTGTTTTGGCTTTTTTTTTTCCCCTCTTGTTAAATCCTGTCTGTTCCTACTCTGTGATTCTGTGACTCGACATCCATGTGAGTATGGCCTGTTGCCCATAGACAGGAGGTATTTCCATGAGGTGTTGAGCTTCTGTGATAGCATGCCCGAATGCTTTCAGGCTCATTTTCAGGCTCTGCTAGGTAGGCCGAAAAAACTCTCCAGCACACCTCCCGCTGTGTTGGACAACAGCTCCTATAAACATTAACAGGTTTAAAACTGTGTCTATGTGGCTCAGCCTGAGAATACCTGTGATCACAGCACAGTGGCATTTGGCTTTGGAAATGTGAACTATAAAATAGAGTTGGTATTACTGATATGGCAACAGCTTGACATCGTACAGACTGTAATTATTTGTTGCTAAGTTCTCAGAAGGAGATGCTGCAGACAATGTGCTCAGACCTAGTTATTAACCTGTGTCTCTCAGTGACGTGATACACAGAAAGCAGTTAAGGCATCTCATCTTGGTGCCCCTGATGCCATTCAGTCTTTCCATCTCAGTCCCCAGTCCTGTGGCTTGGGAGTGCTTGTGGATGAAATTAAATGAAACCTGCAGGGTTGTGCTGGATCTTCAAGCATGAGAACATGCAGCAGGCTAGCCGGTCTGAACAGAGGGGGAATGTGGTGTTGGAACATATGTCTGACTCGTGTTGTGCTCCTGATGTGCCTGCTTTCACATGACTACTTGGATAAAAATGATAAATAATTTGGTTTTAAAATGTTGTAGTGCCTTTAACAGATGAGAAACAATCACAGCTGTTGGGATAGTATCTAATACTCTTGTGTCTAGTCACTACTGCACAAGAAAATCATAAAAGTATGTAATAAAGGGAATAAAAACTTTCCACCTCTGGGTGCCATCTGGTGGCGAATACTCTGATCCTGATCCAGCGCAGCTCTTGGATGCATGCCTGTTTCTAAAGCATGAACGCCCCTCCTAAGCATGTGGGTGTGTTACTAAGTCCCACACAATGGGGTGGGCATGTTGGAAGAATAAATCTAAATTCAGGTACTCCAACTGAGATTCACTGGATATTTGCCCTGCAAATGAATAAAGGCTTGTAAAAGCCCTGGTGAGGACAGATCAATTCTTGCTCACAGAAAAATTGAAGAGCAAGGCAAGGAGCCATATCGTAAAGTCCCAAGACAGACAGGAAAGCATGGAAGTGCTAGGAATATAAGCACACAGTGATTCTGGTGCGGGTACCTTTGCCAAAAATACAAATTTCTGCTCTTGTGAAAACTCGAAATACAATTTGAAAGTGTCTGGGTTGTAATTATGCAGATGTGTGCAGAGGGAGCCGTGCTTAAGAGTTGCATTAGCACAATATTGTGCCTGGGTTTGACTGTCCTTCAGCAGCCCATGGGCTCAGGAATGTACTACTATTCCAAGTTGGACAGTAGTGTTGATCTGCTGGAGGGCAGGAAGGCTCTGCCATGGGATCTGGACAGGCTAGATTGATGGGACAAGGCCAATTCTATGAAGTCCAACAAGGCCAGGTGCCAGATCTTGCACTTGGATCACAACAACCCCATGCAACACCACAGGCTTGTGACACAGCAGAGGGAAAACTGCCTCTTGGATAAGGACCTGGGTGTGCTGGGTGACAGCCAGCTGAACATGAGCTGGTGTGTGCCCAGGTGGCCAAGAAGGCCAAAGGCATCCTGGCCTGTACCAGCAATAGTGTGGCCAGCAGGGCCAGGGCAGTGATTGTCCCTCTGTACTTGGCACTGGTGAGGATACACCTCAAGTCCTGTGTTCAGTTTTGGGTCTCTCACTACAAGAATCACATTGAGGGGCTGGAGTGTGTCCTCAGAAAGGCAGCAAAAGCTGATGAAGGTCTGGCTAACAAGTCTTGTAAGGAGCACCTTGAAGGAGGTGGGGATGTTTAGCCTGGAGCAAAGGAGGGTCAGGGGAGACATTTTTGCTCTCTACAACTGTCTGAAAGGAGGCTGTAGTGAGGAGAGGCTCTGTCTCTTCTCCCAGGCAACAAGTGACATGACAAGGGGGAATGGCCTCAAGTTGTGCCAGGGTAGGTTTAGACTGCATGTTAAGGAAAAATCTTCAGGGAGAGGATTATCAAGCATTGGAACAGGCTGCCGGGGAGGTGGCTGAGTCCTCATCCCTGGAGGTATTTAAAGGACAGGTAGATGTAGAGTTTAAAGGCTTGGTTTAGTGGTGCACTTAGCAGTGCTAGTCTAATGGTTGAACTCAATGATTCCATAATTTCGTGATTCTGCTAGCAGGGACTCGTGGTTCCAGGAACTCAGGCCTCTCTCCTCACCTCTCTGTGAAGATCTGAAAGTCTAAAGAAATATCTACATGCCTTCAGCCAGCCCTCTCCCACCTGTGCTCCAGCTGGTAAGTAATGGATGGTGGGAGATGTTACTGCTTTGTATTTCTCATCAGCATCTGGTGGAGGAAGAGCTTTGCTTTCATAAGGATGCACACACAGGAGGTGAGACACTTAAGGTAACTTAATGATTTTGCCTGAAGCTACTGTACCAGGCCTTCTGCTGGAAAAGGTTGAGATCAATAACTTTTAGCAGAGAGACAGCAGGCCAGAGGCTGGGGAGGAGGGAAGGGAGGGTGAGGGGCTGTGCCCCTATTTGGCAAAGGAATTTGGGAAAGGACTGTCTATCCAGAGTGGTCTGCAGGCTCTTCCCACCTCCCTCATCCATTGCCTTCAAGCTCAAAGGCTGCTGTAAAGTCCTACCACAGAGGATCTAATGGAGGTTTTACAGCAAGGTATGAGATTTCTTACCTCATACAGACTGAGCAGAAAACACTAAGATTAGAGCAGAGAAAAAGACTCTGAATTTACTTTCTTTCTCTACCAATAAAACAAAGTTTTATCTTAATTTCAGCCCTGCACACATGAGTTTAGTATTCAGGTGAACAGTTCTCCTGAACTGTATTATCTTGGTGTAGTTCAAAATCCCGTAAACCAGAAAGTACTGGATATCATTCCCCCACAGAAAGCACAGTGGGGAATAAGCAAATAAAGTTGAAACAGATAAAGATCCGAGTATTGATCTCTGCTTGTGTTTCTTAATAGAGTGTAACTCCAAAGGAATATTGTAGTCATTGATGGAGGAGAAATCGAAATAATCTGGCTATCACTTTACATGTCTCTATATTAGAGAGGTCACGTAGGCTAAAGAGTGCTAGGCATTTACACAAAGTAACAGCAGATTTTCATGAGGTGTATGGATTTACAGCTATAGAAAGCACTTATCAGGGACTCCAACTGGGCGAACACAGCTGTGGTTTTGTGGTGAACTCATGGCAGCTCCCCCATGCTTCTGTGCCTACCTGAAATGTGTGGTATCTTACAGCTGCCAGCTACGGTGTGTCCCTCCAAATGATTGAGCTGAAGTTAACACTGGCGTTTTCCTCCTTGTTTTTAGTGTGAAATTAGTACCAGAAGCCACATATGAAAACCAGTATTTTTCTGACAAGACCATTTCATTGTATTTTCAAAAATTTATTTGTTATTTTTTGGGAATACCACTTCCGTTATGTAATTAATTTCATGGTAGTTCCTGGAGTTGTAGCTGTATCTGAGAAATAAGAATAGAAATGACATTTTCTGACTGAGCAGTGACGGTCACCACTATCACAGATAAAGAGGTTTTATTACAGCTTTACTTCGGCTTGATTCACAGAACCTGTGGTTATAGGATGGAAAAATGGATTCCACAGGGCTCATACAGTATCAGCAATTGTTAACAGAGCTTCAGACACAAGGACAGATTTCCAAGGTAGAAATGAAGACCTTGTGGACAAATGCAGTTTCATATCTGTAATTTAGACTGCATTTTGGCTCACAAAATCTTTGCAATGTGCAATAAATGTAAGCCCTTCAGATCAACTTTCAGTTGAAGTTTTCAGAGCCAGCAGCTAGGAAAAAAAATAATTCTGTGCTTGCACTTTGAAAAAATTCTGATCTGAAAGCCCTCTGGACACTTTGAATACAGGGTAAGCATGATACTTTTCACTGTGTACAAACATCACCCTGATGGTTTACATTTTTCATGCAAACAAGACGCTGTAAATGCTGTCTCTTCCAAAGCCTCTTCAAGAGGAGGCTTCAGTTATGCCTAGGAAACCCTGCAGGCTCTCCTCTTGGATTTCATTTGCAAAGAAATTTTAAGAGGCTGCCTTGGCTTTTGAGTGAGGACATATTCCTAGAGTCACTTATAGAAGCCCTGTTGAAGGCACAGGGAATGTGTGTGGGCACAGAATACTGACTACACTGGAGTAGTATTTCAGAACCTAAAAATATGTTTAACCTTCCAGCCACAGAGGCAGCCTGCAGAGCTGAGATGAATGCCTTTTCAGCTCAAGAGGCTTATGAGAAAAACTCACATGTTTAATAATCTGAATCATGTAACAGAGGGCATATGTGGTTGGTGTGCTACAAGCTGATCATTCTGAATTCCTATATATTTATAAATCTGTAATTCATTTAGGGTACTAGAGTGACATCCCTGTTCTGAAAACTGCACTTTCTAAGTTAGCTCTGTGGTGGTAGGGAAGATAGGGAAGTATATGGAACAAACAGGCAAAGATTAAGGATGATTAAATTGCAAGACAGGAATAAATTCCAATACCAAATCTCAGGCAAAGTTCTTTATCAGGAAACTCCTTCTTTCCTGTCCTTTTAGACTCTTTTAAACTCATTAGGGTTTTTTGGTTGGTTGGTTTGTTGGTTGGGTTTTTGTGCCCACAGCACTCTAATCCTATCACTGGCTGTAGACTTTAGCAGCTCTATAATCCCTGAAACAGCTTCATACTGACAAATGTAAACATGGTACCTCCCTGTTAGTATTTTTCTGAATGTGAGAAAGCAGTGGGCTGTAAATATGAAGTGATTACTGAAAAAATATTAGTGCTACTGACTGATTAGGGAACTGAGGAAACACTACCAAAAACTGACCTGTAAATTTCTGCTTAAACCCCTTTGTTTTAACATGCTTTAGGTATTGACATTTATTCCTGCACTGAGGCTTTCCTTGCTTCTGGCCCTATAGAACAGCCTGATGCTTCAGTTGCTCTTTTTTTACTACTTGCAGTCAGCTTGCACTGCAGTGCAAGTGAAGTCTATTTTTTTTCTAAGATGATATTGAAACATAGGTTATGGAATAACCAATTTTTAAATTGTATTTCATACACCATTGACTAGAAATTCTCATGGCTTCATTGCAATCCAGATCTCTTTTATTAAAAGGCATTCTCTCAGTCCCAGTGTGAGATCTTTCTGTATTGTGAGTTATTATACACTAAATATGTGTGCTAATCCAAATGAAACTAACTTCCCTTGAGTAATTTTATAGCCTACAGTCAGCTGAATCTGGGCAGAAGGTAGAGAACCTGGATTAATGTACTGCTCTCTTTTGACTCAAATAAATAATTCATGTATTCTTCTTAAAAACAAAAATATTTATCCTTCAAGACCAGCTGGAATGGATTGCTTTTAATGAAGCTGCTAGCTTTTTTCTAGTTTCCCTTTAAAAATATAATGATTGGATTTTTATGAGCATTCACTTATGTTCTGTAATGCACTTTTGTCCCTTACACAGTGTAGTGAGATTTCTATACCTAATCAAAGCCACTAAAATGTTATGGGCATTAAATTTGTGTTAATGACGTGCTCATGAATGCAAGCAAGAACAATAGCCTGTCACTTCTTCATGAACTGATCTGACAATTTTGCTGTGCTTGGGGTATGAAACAAAAAAGCTGTAAAGATGTCATTGATAAGATTTATGGCTTCAAAGGCTATGGTGACATAGGCCTGTTAGGATTACAATTAGATGTAAAAGAACCTCCAAAAGAGTACAGTTGCTGGCAATTTATCTAATCAAATATGTGGAAGGACTTTCCAGAGTCCTACTGGGGAAAAAATTCTGTTCTCCTGCAGCTGCGATTTTCATGTGGTGTTAGAGGTCTTGGTGATTCTTGTATAAATACAGATATACTTTTTCTCTGTAGCATATTAATTTTTTTTCACCTTTAGCCTATAAATACGATGTCTATGTATATGTGAAGTGTGTGAGGATTAGTTTATGCTGTCATTTATATTTCAAGATGGTTTAGTCTCATGTGTGGGTAGAGTCCTTGACCAAATAAGAGAGCTCATATTCAACAAAATACCTTTTAAGAGTAGTTCTGCTTTTACTCATAAGGGATCCTCTATGACTAAAATTATGTATTCTAGCACGCTGAGTAACAGTCTACCTCTCTGAGAGCTTTAGGATATACACTTGACATCCCAGATGTAGACCTGAGCATCTGATTGTCACTGCATATTGAATATTGAAATAGGTTTTGTAATCCATGAAGATTGATTGCTTCTGTGAGTAATCATCTAAAAGAACTAAGATCATGTTAGAAAAAAATAATGGGAATTATCTTCTTTGTGCTTCAGGGCATAGAATAACCTGTTTGGAGAAAAAAATACAATTCAGTGACATATTATTTCATAATTGGTCTCATTCTGCATAGTTTGTTTTTTCTCTGTAAACACTCAGCAATGGCCAATACCGAAAGCAACAATCTATTCAAACTTCGGGCTTGCATGAAGACTGGTTTTTTGTCCTCTTGTGTAAGAAATGCATATTATTCACTGCATGTATATCTGAAAGCTATGGATTTACAAAAATTGTTTGTGGAATAGCTTTTCTAATGAATAGTTCTATGGATTTATGTCCTTTTTAGATGAAAATAGAAGGAAAAAAAATGCAGGCATTCTCTTCCAAAATCCAAAGACTGTGCAGTAAGTGACTGGAAAGCATAACACTGGAACACAATCTAATTCAGCTTTAATCACAGCAAGCAAAGTTTTTCTCTGTCTCATTGCCATTACCTTCTGTGGTAGAGAAGCAAAAGGCAGGTACCGAAGATACTTCTGACTGAAGTACTGCAATCTGTGTTAAGTGGGACACCAGACTCCTTTTGCATTTTTAAACTATGAAACTGTGAAAAATTAATTCACATTCCACTCCAAACTGGGAAAATGAAGGCCTGCAGGTCTGTTTTCTCACCCAGGAATAAAATTTTGGGGAGAAAATATATATCCTTTAGTCAAAGTGCTGTATAAGACCATGCATAAAGCTGCATCCCTTGAGGGTATAGATTACTCATAAAGAAGAAGCCTTTTGAGGCATATACTAGGAGTTTTAGTCTCTGTGAGCTTAAAAGTTGTGTTAGAAAATGAGTGCAAATGTGATAAACTGTCATTCATCTCCTTTGAGTTGTTCTATAATTCCTCCCATCTTTTCTTCAGACCTATTTTTTCCCAGAGTTATGCCAGTAACTTTTGATTCCTTGTGTGAATGCCCATGCTATTCTATAAGTGTCTTCTTTTTCAGTTCCATTTCTAATTTAAACCTCTTTCCAATTTGCATAAGTTGTGAATAAAACCATTTGGTTTTATTTTAAAAAACTGCCTATAAAATGTCATATTGCTGTATCTATTTGGCCTACATTCACCTCTTAGTAATTCTGGTCTATACAAGCTTGCCAGAATAGGAAAAAATACTGGAAACTGGCTGCTGGGAAATCTTTAGATCAGAGAACTTCATATTTCAAAATTACCTGTAACCCTGTGGACTCCATAGACAATGAGGGTAAGTTTTTTTTCTCCCTTACCAGTCACCATATAAGTGTTTGGAGATGAGTGTTTCTTCTTTAGCATTAACTGCAGAGGTTGTCTTGAGGTTTCTTTTGTAGGCAGTGGAGAAAGACCAGGCACTTCCAGCAGAATGTGTATCTGATTTATTTTCTGATTAAATGAATCACTCTTGGGAACAGACCTGCATGCCAATTTCTAAATTACAGAGGGACCATTAGTGTCAACCATATGCCTACATTTTAGATTACAAAAGTGAGATGAGAGGAATCTCACACATGGAGTAGATTTATTTCTGAAGGCACTCAGTAGGCATTTCTGACTAGATCTTGTTTACCTTAGGGTTATCACTACTTCAAGACTAATTTTAAACAAGGGTTTTGGATAGCCTAAAAGCAAAGTCAATGCACTTAAACTTGTTAAGGCATAACCTGCCCTCAGCGGGGAAATGTATAGAAATCACAGATAACATAAACTAATAGAGATCTCAAAATCTAACTTGACATCTTGCTTTTATGCCCTGTGTAGTAGCAGCCTTTTGAAAAAAGACTTGCTATTCTGTACCTCTTTTGAAAGTGGTGATAGAGGGTGACCACCAACATAAATATAGTTATTCTGTCTACAATACGTTACATTTCACATTGCTACAGGTAGTATTTAAGAGTGTTACGGACAAGCAGTAACAGAGGCTTTCTTCCCCATTTTCTGGCACCTCTTCCTTTTGTTTTGTTCTTAAGTCCACATTTCCACTGCCTGTGTTGTGCCTGTTATCACAGTCAGTTATATCCTAAATCTCTGCTAACTCCCTGTGATGCTAGGGGTTTCTCTGTGTAAAGGTCTCTTTGCAGGGTAGGAAATCTAGGGCTCAGACCACTGGGCTTTGTTTGATTTAGAAGGTGATACCTGAACCCCCTGTTATTAAATGTGATGGGTCTTGACAAAGCCTTAATCAGCTTCCCCTCTTGTCTTTTTGCATGGTGATCAGTGAAAGAGAGAAAATTTAATTGAAAACTGTGGTCATAAAAGTCACAAAAAGTGGCAAGATGATATATAGCATTAAATTTGTTTTAATTCCTGCTTTTGTGTGTAGAAATGGTCAAACTTCGGGTCAACAGTAGCCCTTTAATATTATTTCCCCAGCATGAGTGAAAAACAATACCCAAGTGATGGCCTTTCAATGTTTTGTGTTATGAAATACAGACCTTTTGACATAATGATAATTCAATAAGTAATATACCCACATGAAAATGTCGTGCTTTGTAATACAGTTCTTATTCTGTCCATATGAAACTAAATGTTTGAATTCAGTAATAAATATTTTCTGTAGGAAAAGTTACAAATATCTTTCAGCCTGACTACACTGATTAGGCACGAGTGAGAATTATGACTGGCAGGTAGGATTATTTTTAATATAAACATACACGTAAAGGACATAGGCTGTATATTTTCAAAGTGTGTAGTAAGGAGGCCAACTCCTGTAACATCATCCCGTGTAAAGTTTGTATGAGAGTCAGTAGAGGCTGATTTCTCCCATCTTTGGCCACCATGCAGGTCAGGGCTGCTTTCTGAGAGACTGACCCATGAACTCATATGCTTTCCTGCCAGGGGGGCACTTGGTCATCCCTAGCTGTCTGTCTGTTGGAGGAAACTTGTAGGTCTTGGAGAAGGTTTCTGGCTTTCTCTTGTTGCCTTTTCTGCACAAGTCTGTTCCAGACACAGGCACAGACTGTCCAGACTCAGGCATAAATTGCTCTTTTTCTGTATGGAATATCCTAATCTATGTTCTCCCATTCACTGGTGGTTACAGTTCCTTCTTGAAGTACCCAAGCTGCAGACTGTGAATGGTCTGAGTTGCTGATCTTACTGTCTCCATAGCATTTAGTTGTATGGACAGTATATGAACGGGAGGTTATATTTATGTGTTTAATCTTAATTGACACTCTACTTTCAACTTGTGCCTCTCTGCCCACAAATTCTTCCCTGCTGGATTTATTGGCACACTCCCAGAGCAGCTTCCAAAACGTTTGGTAAGACAAGACCATTAACAATGCTGTGGTTGGGATGTTTGATGCAATCCTGAACCTCAATAATCACGTGACCTGCATGAAATCTGCTTAAAATAGACAGTAGCAGTTGTCAAGAAAGGGACTATTTTAATAGTGGTATAAGCCTCACTTCTGCCTAGTGCTCCAAATTCTTATGGGCCAGAAAATTATTAGGAAGGTGAGATTCCCAGCAGGGGTTAACTTCCAGAATGGAATGGTGCTCGGCTTGAACTAGGTTCTATTTTAGGAGTTACAATTTAATTTTCTTCTGAGCTTGTTAGACCTGTGGCACTAAGGAAATGCAGCAATACAGGTGGAGAGATGCAAAAGTTATTGGTGTCTTGGGGCATGGCAGTCTCATTGACACCTAGGGTGACCTGTAAAATTCTCTTGAGGCTTTGTCACTCATGAGTAATGGAAGCCATTTCAAAGCCAAGTCTCCCAATTCTTTTATATGCATCATGGATCTTTATTTTTTTATGCTTACCTTCTGTCATTTCACTGAACAATTAACCTCTTCTTCACCTGGAAATGTTTCAATGATGCTTATTGAACAATTGTGTGTAAGAGAACTGAAAATACGCATTTATAATACAAACTTTTAAAGATCTTGGTCTTCATGATCTTGCTGATTCAAAGCTAACAAGTTTTTATAAAAAAAAAAGAAAAAAAAATCAAATTAATTTTTTTCTGAAGTGCAGTGCATCAGCAAGTATAGTCCATTTCTGTATTTGGTGTATTTTAATACCTCCTCCAGGTGTAAGTCAGATATTTAGTATACTACGAGTGTTTCTGTCTTAGCAGCAGTATCTCATCTGACCTCTAATTGGAAAGGCTCCTCCGTGGAAATGTGAAAAGGCTGGAAGGCTGATGCTTAAAATAAAGAAGATAGAACAATCTTTCTGTAATGATTGCAGTGCCCATCAGTGCTGAGTGAATGAGAGTGGCATTACTAACAGCAGCATTGAACATTTGCTCTATGGACACAGTTCAGAGCAGACAGCTGAGTGACTCTGCAGATGGATAATGCAAGGTTAGGCTGCTTGTTGGCTGCTTCTCCCCCTCCTCTTTTTTTTCATCATACGGATAATCTCTTCCATAGGTCTCCTGAGAATAATAGCTAAACTTGTGCCACGCCTGAGGCAGAAAGGAGCTCCAGTAAAGCATGTGTATTGCATTGGTAGAATCAAGTAATTTCTCTTTTATGCTGTAATAAAAGTTAGGCAACTGGGCAGGAGACAGGCAAAGAAACTTTCCTGTCAATTATGGCCATTTTTCCCAGCTTTAATTTTGGGTAGGAGATTAGCTGATGTGTAAAGCTCAGCAGTTAAAACATTCATGTCTGTACTGACAAGAGCTGCCAACTGTTACAGATGCAATAGGAAGATGCCCCTCTTCAGCTGCAATGCCTCAGTCAACTTGCTTATTTCTTGCTGGGCTATATTGTAAAGCATCAGTGTCAGCTTTCAAAAAGGGAATGTCGCTAATCTCTTTTGAAAAGTTTTTGGTTCCATTGTTTGAAGAAAATGATCACAGAGCTGTGTGTCTGTGGTTAGGCTTTTGTTTTAAGCATAGTTGTGCAGAGCAAAGCTAAAGTCAGGTAGAGCCTCAGTGACAGATGACAATGATGTCTGATTTTGTCCTTTTATAAATATTAGCTTTAAAAGATGTACTAATAATGTCCCTAGTTAAATTTGAAGACAAACCCCATCTCTCTGCACTTTTAAACAAAATAAAACAACTAATCTACTTCAGTTACTTAGAGGAAAAACAAAATCTGAAATATTCAATTAGTTTTTAGGTAATAACTCAAAGTTTCTCACGTTTTTGTTTTGCATTATCTATCCACTATATACATACACTAATCAGTGGTAGAAGGAGTCAGCTGAGAACTGGAGAGCAGTAAAGGACATGCACATGATTGAAACTGCCTCTGCTGTGACAATCTCATGTATAAGCATTTCAGTATTCAGGAGCACATGAATGTATGGTCTGTGCTGTTCAGATGGCCTTGGCAGGGTTGCTAATTGTTCCTAGCTCATCTAGGTGCCCATGGACTACTCAGTGACAAGAGTAAATGCAGGAGGAAGTGCAGGAGGTGTGGATATTTCATTTTAAAAGGTAGATGCTAAGAAGAGTGGTGTTCCATAAAAAATCTATCCCTGGAAGAGGGAGATGCAGGTCAATTCCTTCCTCAGCCTGGCAGTGTTCAAAGACATCTCTCAGGTGCATACCATGAGCAGTGGGTGTGGGATGGTCATGGGAGAGTTCCCCAAGGGTTGAGCTGCTCTTAGATTTTCCTGTCTTTTCTATTTGAGTGCAAAATGAAGACCAACATGTGTCTGGATTTGTGTAGCCATTTGTTTGCAAGGTCTGCAATGCAAGAGAGAACAAGCATGGGGAGCATGGTTCATCTCAGTGCCAAGGCTTCTGAGAGAAGTGAGAGGAGTAAGTGCAAATCCTGCTCCCTCTGTTGCTTCATGCTTTACCAGTGATAGTGCATAGACCAGTCTTGGACATGACGTGCACATGCTGTGCCCTAAAGAGTGCGGCAGTGATTATGCATGGCAGGAACAGCCAAGGGCAGGAGGCTGGTCCTGGGCAGAGGTGCCCTGCTGCCTGGGGATATGTCCCTCCAGCACCAGGGCTCAACAGGGAATTGAGCACAGCAAATGGCACAGGGGCTGGTGGGGTGCTTGTGGCGAGACTCATCCCGAGTCTCAGTCCTCCAAAGGATTTGTTGTATTGCAAGAGCTTTTGAACCTCTTTGTGTCAGCAATTATATTTTAATAAGGAAGCTGTGCCTTGAACTGTGTGTCCTTCTCTTCCCAGCCATGTAGTTCTTGCCTCTTTCTTTGGATTTATGTGGCTTTCTTTGACAGGTGTAACAACTGCTTACAAGGAAAACAAACATTAGGAAGACAGGAGTAATAACTTGTGATCTATGCTCACATATTTGTGTGCCTACAGATATGGTCCAATATTTAGCAGTTTAGTACTTTATTTAATGAACATAACTCTTAAGAACACAGTTAATACTGCAATGTATGCAAGCAGTGAGACCACAGTTTCAGCTGATCACATTTGTTATGTTATATAATGAAATTTCCTCTTCTAAAGACATTATTATCTGCATCAGCATAAAGCATGTGTAACGTTTTTACTTAATGTTTGTAATGTTTGTTGCCCAGAGACTCTAGCCAAGACTGGACCCCCACTGTGTTAAGTGCTGTATAAACATGCACAATTTAAGGAAAGATGTGACCTGAAAAGAGAGACAAAGGAGAAAATAAAATAAATCTGTTTTGAGATGAGACACATTTCCACTGTTTAATTGTTGTTATAAGCTCGTGGATGGCCTATTTGTGCCTCAAGCAGTCATTAACTATATGACTTCTTATTCTAGGTGAAACAGCAAAGATGGATTCCAAGCAATGATTTAGGTTAAAAAAGGATATGTGTGAATATATTGATTAGGGAACTCAGCGTTGGAGTTGTTTCTGGTCAGGAAGCTGAGAGTCTTCCAGAGCATATGGGAGCATGATCTGCTGATAGAACAGGAAAGTGAGGGAGAAGCATGACAAAGGTAAGAGTCAGGCACCCAGTGGAAATACCAGTTTGACTTAACTGAACCACTGGGACTCAGTGGAAGATTTGAGGTATAAATTCCAGTGTGTTGTAATTACAATCATAGAATCAGTTCGATTGGAAGGGACCCTTACAGGTCTAGTCCAAGCCCTCTGCAATGAGGAAGGAGATCTTCAACTGGATCTGGTTGCTCAGAGCCCTGCTCAACCTGACCTTGAATGTTTCCAGGGATGGAGCCTCTACAACCTCAACTGGGAGGATGGGTTATAAAAATTACTTTGAAATATGATATTTTCACTTGGTTGGACAGATACTGCACAACACATACAGATCTCTCCCAAAGGAGTGGATAAGAAAGAAGAGCTCACAAGTCTGCTGTCACTGTGTTACTCAGTGCATGTCTGGTAGAAGTGAAGAGCCAGTGATGCAGCCTGCAACAGCATCAGCAAGTGACAGGGAGTGTTGTGTTGAATTTTTAACAGTATCAGATAATGTGGAGAGCACTGAGTTTTCTGTTTTGTCTGCTCATAGAAGATGATGAGACATCCAAGGGAAAGTGTGCAGCAGGTAGGGAGACAAAAAATGGTTTCTATCAATGATGGTAAGAAACACAACCACTGCAATGCTTGAGAGCTGGTATTGTATTGAAAGGGAAAATTAAACCACTGTCAGCTCAACTGCAGATAAGACCACCAGATTATTGATACCATTTAATTTTGGGTTTTATTCTAATAGACCAAGTACAAGCAAGCTAATTAAGCCTGGGAGGTTATTTTGATTTCAAAACTTTTAGGTGTTCTAGTTAGATTTTGGATATGAAAGTATTTGCAGACCCCGTATCAGCTGAAAGCAGGGACTAAAAGCTTGAGTGCAGAATTTGGAAAGTTTTTGCAAAAGTGCTTGTCGCTATGATAACTGTACTAATCACAAAAAGACAAGGGTTGTTCTGTCAGGGTGACTTGATTTTCAGTGCTAACACAACCTGCAAGTTAATTTCACTGTTTTCTGCCAGCAACACAGACTAGTTAATTTTTTTCCCCCCATTTTTCCTTCTGGTTACAAATACATCTCAGAGGGTCTGCCAAATTTTAAATGATCATGTTGTTGGTAAGTGATTTCTTATTAATGGATGATTTTTCTTTTCCATTTCTCTACTCATTGCATTTAATTAATTTGTGTTTGTGACTCTTTTGTTCATTTGCCTCAGAGACAGGAGCATAAATAAGGGGAGAACCTAAAACTCAGCTCTCAGAAATCTATGGAGTGTCTTTCTGGAAATGTTTGAGAGGCCAGGATACAAGCACACTGAATCTCATCAGTCTCTGTTGTTTCATCTAAAGAAATAAGGCTGAAATACAGAGCTTCTAACAGAAGATACTCTTCTGTTCACTTTAACATTTAGTACGAGACCATGAGTCCGAGATAGGAAAAGAAGAATTTTGCTGTAAAATCTACGATATTGCTGAAAGCTGAGACCAAAAGCAGTAACAAAGAGAGCCACTGGTGATATAAGAGTTCTGCTATGCCTAAACTACTAATTCCTCCTTCATCTGATCTGTGCAACCTGGCAGAATTGATAAGTGGTGTTCTGTACAGAAAATAACTTTTACTGGAAAAAATGAGGAATGCTGTCTTCTGTTCTTTTAGATGAACATGCAACAAACATTTCTCTGACAGTGATGGTGTGCAAAGAGTCAAATGTATGTTAGAAATACTGACAATGAAAAATGTACAAGTGTAGTACTCTATTGGTATCAGTTCATACTGATATCCCTCAAGTTATCTTTAGGAATTGAAAGTATGGGAATCGACTTGAAAACACATCTTTTTTGTATTTGTTAAAAAATTATTTGAAGTATTATCAGAAATTTTCTTATGAAAATTAGATTCATAAAGATCTACCCTCAATTTTTAAAATGTCAAGGAGATTTAACTCCTCTTCAACCTAGGAGGTTAGTATAAAGGATTTATTTGGACTTTCAAAGGCCTTTGACATAGTATCTCATAAAATTGTTAAAAAGCTACTCACCTGAAGTTCCAAAATGGACCACAAATCAAAGAAGACAAATGAAAATATTAATTTTCAACATGAAAAAATGTGATCAATTGTTTGTCCTGGATGCCTCTAAGGACAAATCAGAAGTGGGTAAAAATAAAATATTAAGCATGGTTTTGTGAAAACGGTAATACAGAGAATGCAAGTGACAGCAATGCATTACCTTTCATTGTTGGTCATACTGTGTTGGTTTCCCTTTTATAAATAGGAATTTTAGAAGGTAAGGGGGTGATAAGAAGCAGAAGATAAACCTTATGAGAGAAGACTATTTTTTCTTCTTGTGGCTTAGACCTCTGAAACAAGTAAGGGATATTCTTCTCTTCTTATACTTTAGAAAGGGGAAAAAAAAGTGGTAGAAAAATTGTGGTAAAAGTATACCCACTAATTGATGCTACAGGGAACATAAATTTGTAGCTCAAACGAAAATGCAGGAGGGATTCACTGCTGTAAGTCATCACTCAATTAAATGAACAAAATCCTTGTCTTCACAAATATATCTGAACAACACTGTTGTGAAGCTTTTCTCTTATATTTCTTATATTTCTTATATTTCTTATATTTCTTTTCTCTTACATTTCTCTTATATTTCCTCCACAAGGAAGGAACTCTTTCCAAACCTGATATTGTTGAAATATATTTCAAGGCAGGGTGGATTTATAGACCTTATTTTTAGAAGAGTCACATAACCTGCTTTTAGCTGCAGTTTTTGTCCATCTGATCACAGCAAATTCTGGTGTGTTTACCCATACAGGGTGTTTTGTTTCTCTGAAGCATCTGGTACTGGCCACAGCTGGAGGTGAGATCAATGTTTCTCAGACTCAGCTGTGCTTCTTTTGAGCTCAGTGGGGTTGTGGATCAGGGAGCTTGTGGTGCCTTACAAGTCAATAGTCAGCAAGGAGTCAATTGTCTCTGGCTTGGCAGCATCTCAGCTCCTCCAGGACACAGGACCCACTGTGGTGACTGGCTGCACACATGCTGAGTAGCCAGCAATTGCAAAATGTATGCCAAGCCCTGGTAGACATGGGCAGCAGGGCTGACCTGGTTTTACAGGAGGATCAAAATAAGGGGAGGTGGGCAGAGAACCAAAGAAGAGGATTCAGGGTGAGGAGGGAAGGTCAAAGAAAAAAGGGGTGCGTAGACAGAGTTAAATCCAGAGGGAAAAGGAGAAAGAGAGACACAGAATGGAGGGAATTAACAGTCCTAAGGAAAGCAGAATAGGAAGGCCTGAGGAGAGACAAGCAGAGCATCAGGCACTTTAATGGTAAGCAATTAACTATCAGTGAATCCATCGTTTCCTTAAACACTGTCCAATATCCTAGGGCTTGCTGGCTGAGTGCTTTGAACATGTTTATGTAAGGCGTGGAGTTGAAACACGACCTAAGCTGTTCAGATATTCTTTAAAAATGTTTAAAGCACTCAGTCAGTTGGGTCTTAATTGATTCATCAATAGCTTGTGGCTGATGCTTAGTTCAGTAGCAATCAGTAGTTTAAGGTCTAAATTTAAGATGAATTGTTCCTGAGATTAGTTCATGAACCATTGTACTTTATTTTGTCTGTTACTCAAAAAGCCCCAAGATCCACCCCTTCTTAAGAGTCCTCAGTGCCACAAGCTTGTATTTGAAATGACTTAGAAATGTCCCTTCTGCCTACCTGCAGGGTGTAGCTTTCAGATACTTGTTTGCCTTGTAGGTGTGAGCAAATCGAGTAAAGAGCTGAACTGGTACTTGCTGTTGCTGAGACTATGACTCACAAAACTTATGGTACTTAAAATCTGGAGATTGTTGCATCACACTCACCTTTGCAGCTGGCAAAGAAGAAAAGAGCAGCAGTATTTAATATACATGGAGGTCATAGAGGACAATTAGACTGTAATGCTTGTTCCATTTCTTGTATTGACAACTCAGTCATAACTTTGAAGGAGGGCTTCCTGTTTAACCTTGTGCCTACAAGCACTTAAGATGTGCTTATGTATTTTTGATGTTGGTTGGTAGATGTATCTGCACAGGAAGATCTGTATTTAAGGAAATGGGAGAGGGACAGACTTCCTGAAGAGCTAGTGTGATGACAGGTGAATAGTTGCTCAATGTCTTCTTTCCATTTCTTCAGCATGATGCTGAATATTCCTGTAAAAGTGTAGAACAAGAACCTTCTAGGTGATCCTAGCCTAATTTCCTGAGCAAGGGTTTCATCACTTTAACTTCTGTTATAGAGGAAAAAAAAACTGAGGGAAAGAAATTTCACTGGTATAAAGCCCATAAAAATGCAGGCAGGTGTCTTGATCCCTGCAACTGGAATGTAGTAATGGAACAAGCTGGTATCCCCAAGTGTGGAGAAACATGGAGGGATATAAACTGGCTGCCTCATTAAGCACAGCAAGTGCCTTGTGGTGCCTACAGCTCATGAGCAGTTAGTTCACTGCCCCAGCAGTGCTAGGTCCATTTCACAGCTAGTGTGGATTGTTTGTGTTTAGAATTGCAGCTGTGACTGTCGGCTAAACCCTTTAGTTTACCAAGAAAACTTCTACGTCATGCAAATGCTTTTGGAAATTATTCTGTTCACATTGATGTTGTCCTTCCAAATGATCCACCTCATTTCATAGTATTGGTTTTTGTGGCTTAATGAACTGCATCTACTTGATTCAAATGTTTTCCTCATGAAATCTGAGTTGTATGTTGATAGTTATCTTTTGATGTATTAAAATATGCCCTTTTCATTGCTTTCCTCACCGTCATAAAGAATAGCTTTGTATTATTTTACATTTTAATAAAGGGTGTGAAAAGTTTAGAGAGCCCTCTGTATTGCTGTAGCATTAGCAAAAAGGTCTTGAGAATGTTTCCATCGACAGACAGGTAACTACTCGCATGCTCTACATTGTTATTTCTTCCAGAGAATAAATGATGTGTAATACAAGCCACCAATCACAATTTTAAATGAAAAATAAGTAATTATAAATAGTTTTCTGGCTGACCAGTGGGTTGAAGTCTGTATTTGAATTTGTCAAAGAACTCAGTGATAGAACTACAATAATCAAACAATTGCAAATGGTTCGTGAAAAAAACTGGGATTTCTTCATCATGTACCATTTTCATGATGACTAAATCAATCAGGTCTAGTGTTGTGAGGCATTGTATACTGATTTTTATAGTGTATAAGCAGTTCTCACTGGTTTGGATTACTTTTTGCTTGCTCAATTCTGTGTGAAAGATTACTGTCTAAGTAGCTGTAGCTATATTGATACTTAACTAGAATAATGTAAAAGAATAGAAGGGAGAAGCTTAAATACAAATAATAGGCTAAAACTGAGCAAAAGTAAACCAAGGATAAATATCTGCAATGTCTAGGCATTTCTTTCTTCTTTAGGTAGGATAATTAAAATAAAAGGTTAGAAATATTATATAATGCAAGGAGGCAAAACAAAGTATCTAAATGCTAAATTTGTTCAATGGAGTTACCTGCTATTATTCTAACAGATAGGAATAGTTTGTCAGGTTTTGATCTGTTAAAAGTAGGTGATAACTTGCACATTGTATCATGAATTATTTGCTGTCATAGCACTTATGCCAATTATTTGAGTGAACAGAAAAGTGAGATAATTTTAGAGGATATTGGATACTGTAATAAGAAAGAACTCTTTGGAATATGCTCATGGGTCACCTCAAAATTATCCTTGTAAAAGGCAATGTGACTCTTTTTGAAAAGAAAGTTTTTCTTCAAAGGTTAAAACTGTATTGACAGCTTCTATGATTCAATAACATTGTTTTTCAAGATAAGGCCTACATAATTGCAGATGTTGCATGATTTCGCCTGGATAAATGAATGTCAGAAAATGGAAAAGGCTCATTTTCTAAGCCTGAGTGGCAATTTTCTTATTATGCTGTCATATGGATAAAGTGCTTGCCACTCTGAATTGTGCTGGCTCCAAAAAAAATTTGGGCCAAGATTAATGAAATCAACGAAAATAATGTTTGTTTCCTTGGACATTTTATTGACATTCCTAAATGGCCTGTCAGATCTCTTTTCCGAGATCATTAGCTTTCTAATATGGTTTGATCTCTCATTTGAAGAGCCCAAACTTCAAAGCTGCCCTTCTGCTGGCTGTACCTTGCAGCACCTTCTGAAGGACAAGAGCCTGCTCTCTCAGTAGAACTCATTAGAGAGGATAAACAGTCCTGGAGACATTAAAGTATCTTAGAGAAGTCATCAAACTGTATTCATAACTTCAGGAATTGTAGTATAGGTGCTCAGGGTGGGGCTCCAGCCAGGGATAAGTTGAAGATGTGTGAGAGGTTAGTCTGTCTTGGTAGCTGGATGCTGAATGCAGGTGTGACCTCACTGTGCTGCCCAGATGTGCAGAAGAATAGGCACTGTATTCAGAAAGGACCAATGTGTGTTGGGTGACTTAAAAACAGTAAAGTCAAGAGGAATTAATAGTATAATTAAAAAGTAAGTTGGGTCTACAGGGATATGAGACAGTCTAGGGTCTGCCTAGCTTCAGCAATGAGGAGCTGAGATTAAATCAGTCTGAACTGTTTGCCTGGATTTCATAGTATTTCTTCACTCTGCCATGGAAGGTAACATGGGTGTTGTTAATGGGAACCACATGCATCTCTGTGCTGAGCCTAGTTTGAAGGTATGGGGGCTAAACTGGGAACATAATATCCCTCAGAGGGGGAGGGCAGGGACATTGGGATGTCGGGCAAGAATGAGTGCAAAGTGACTCTTGCTGCTGCTGTCAAAAAAATGTCAGGACGGTCATAAGGGTAACAATACCAGAACATTGTTAGAGGTAGAAGTGCACTAGAATATTGATGTCAAATGAACTGACATGAAGTGCATGTGTGCACCAATGTGGCTACACATACATGCATATAATTATATTTATTTGGGAATATCTAATGTCTGTGTGCACCTATGAGGCAAAAATATTTATCTACAGGGGCTTGCATGATGCATCCAGGGCAAGCCTGTGAGGCAAATGGACAGAAAAGTGAGTATTGGATATGGACTCTCGCTCACATTGCCAAGAAAGCCCTCCAGGTCAAGACAGGGCTGAGCATAGAATTAAACTGTACACTGAAACCACACAGCATGCCTAACAGTAGAATTTGAAATAAGAGCTATTAAAATGAAATTTGCCCTTGACTGTTGTTATTTAACGCATTTATAGCATATATTTTTAAAGGTATTTCACACTTGCCTTACTGCAGCTCCCCTGTAGAGCCAAGGCATAATGTCATCTGCTCCTCTCAGTGTTCTGTACCAAAGCAGACCATGATCCAATACAATTGGGCATCTTCAGATGGAAGCAGATGTACCAGTGTAATGGACGTGTATGATAGAAATGGAGGCATGGGATAAAAAAGAGAATCCACTCATTTCTAATTTCCCATTAAGCTTGAATATAATGCCAAAGCTGGTGCTTAGCTGCACAGAAGGAACTCTAAGTTTCGACAGATTTTTTTCTCATATTTCTTGTGAGATGTGGGAAATCATTAATCTCTTTGTTTGCACTGGCCAAAGGGCTTCAGTGACAGTCCAATAAAGACAAAAGGTATATTTCTTATTGGAAAAGATTTTCCTTTTATTTTACTTTTTATTTTTTAAATATTTTTTCAAATTTTCTATGAAAGCTTGAAAGCATCTTTTCCATATGCTTTTATTTTTTTGCACTTTTTTTGAACTTCTGATCTTTTCAATACCTCCTGCAATTTCTTTAGAGTTTGGCTAGCCTTCCAGAAGCAGATGTCAATTCAGAAGCTGCCTTATTATCAAAACTGAAGATGAAATTCTGCAAAGGAAGTGTGCAGAATGTCTGTTTTATGACATGTAAATTGGAAGCTCGAGATGGACAGGTCATACCTACAACATTTATTTACAGAAGGCAGCAGAACACTGGGCAAAGCGAAGTTTCAGCTTGTTTGTAATAGCAAGGCTGTGTGTGCACAAGGCTCCCCGGTGGAGTGGTGCCCCTCTGTGATGTGACGCAGAGCCTGAGTTTAGTAAATAGAGGGTTGGAGCCTCATGTACTGTGCCAGGCCCCGCTGTGTGCAATGGGACCGTGTGACTGGTCTCCCTGCTGCTGTGATTGCCATCCCCTTCCACTTTATGCTGCTTTTCATAACGTTTTATTGTGCCAGTAACTGGAACATATATGGAGAAGCTGGCTGTGGTGCAAATAATATAACAACCAAAACCAGGCTTGGCCAGTAACACCCAATGTTTAGTTAATCACTAACTACAGCCCATGTCAGTTTTGGTACTGTCAGACTTTATCAGATGTTTGATGTGTTTTAGGAAAATAAGAGTGGTTGTACTGGATCAGAGCAGAGATCCACCTACCTTGGTACCTGACTACAAAACTGGCCTGAAGAAGATGTGGGGATGTTTATGAGAACAGAAACATTATTATCCCTAGTATTCTCCCCAGTTTCTTTTGCTCTGTAGTTTAGGGATTTCTTGAGCCAGGGATTATATCTTTGTGTATACCAGCCTTCACTGCATCTTCAATTACATTTTCTAGTTATTTTCATTATGGTTTATGAATAAAATAGATATTTAGCAATTCTTTCTGAATATCTGATATATGTTTCATTTCCCTCAAAACAAAATGTAAAGTTTAGAGCCCCACAATTTGTAAGTCTTGGCTGAAACCTAAGCCTGTTAAAGCTAAATAAGGTAGGAAAAAAAATTTACCTAGACTGCGCTGGGAGTTTTTTGGTGGTGTTTTTTTTAATTGAAACCAAAAATACCTTCTAGAAAGCTGTTTTCTCAGTGCACAAAGGACAAGGAAAAAGAATCTGTGCTTTGAAAAGGATGAAAGAAATGAACTAGGCAATGGTCTGAGGGAAAATATATTTCACTAAGTGCATGGGACTGGTCCGTCTTCTGATCTAACATCTCTGAAGAGATAGAGCTTTCCAATATATTCCTAAATGAATGAAATGGTTTGGGAGAGCAAAAGCATACAAAACCGGCCTACTGGCCAAGAAAAACAAATGAGAAAATGTGAAAAAATAAAAATATTGGAAACTTTGCAGAGTAGCTTTTTTCTTGTCACATGATTTTTTTCTTCTTTGTCACACGATATTTTCCTTGTAAGAAATGTGTAACTTCTTCCTTTCTCCACTCTTAGTGGGAGAAACAGGGAAGGATGAGAACAGACCCAGGCACAGCTGCTGCTTTTCCTGAAGGCAGCCTGGTGTGGCTCCTGGTGATAGCAACTTGCAGTGTAATCTTCATGAATTTCACTCTTTCTTCCTGCTTTGCCTTTCCCCTTCAGGCAGCAATTCCCCACCCTCCTCACAGGCTTGGGCATCTCACCTGAATTTGTAACCCATTCCCTAGCCAAGACTGCAAAGATGGCTTGGAGGGTAGCAAGAGGTGCTGTTTCCCAAAGCACTGGGCAAACTGTCAAGAGGGAAGCTTCTGGCTCAGTCTTAGTATCTTTGAGGTGCCATGCTCTTCTTCCTGACTCATCTCTCCCCAGGCATCACTTTATTTTCTGTGTACTGTCATCAGTACTTGAAACTGTTTTATTCGATACAGTCCTTGACTTATGAAGAATTAAGGAAGAAAATTTAAATGCATAAGAATTTTTTGAAGTGTTGAGGTGCTAATACGGTGAATGTCACTGAAGAGCCTCAGATGAGGATTTGCTGTCCAATTAAAAAAAACCCCAACAGTCTTTATTACTTGACACTTGAAAATTTCCCAGGTTCCTTGTCTGGCTGCAAGTCCCAGGCACATCTTAACTTCATATTAAGATGAGGTGTTTGTCTAGCAAGTTTCCTCTGTCCATTCCTCTCTTTCCTTATCTTCTTTCCTTTCTTGTCTCCTCTCACTTGTTTTTTTCAGATGCAAAATTCAGATCGTGCCTTGGATGGGAGCCCTTGCTCTCTCCTGGTAGTTGTCAGTTGTAGTGACCAGGTAAACAAAGCTTCTGAATACACTGGACATCTAAAGAAGTGCCTGGATGCATTAGAAAACAACTTTCTAACAAGCCCACCAAGGTTAATGAGTTTTCCTCTGGCAGTTGCAAATTCATTTTGCTCTCATCTTCCCCCTCTTCCCAACTTGTGTAATTTTAATCAAGTTTCTGTAAAATACTGTTCTAAATTGTTATATGCTGTGAGACTGATTATTGCTTACATGTAGAACGTGAGAAAGGACAAGGGAAGCTGATTTTTGCAATTTCCACAGGAGAATATATCCACTTTTTCTTAATCCTCGACACATAAGGTCACCAAGCAGAGAGCTATAATTTGAAAAATAAAGTAGGTACACTATTGCCTTTGAAATGGCTAAGTGATTGGAAGCTAAACCACGGCCATCTCCTAACCAGACTGATCTCAAAGACAAAGGAAGGCAAGCCCTGTTTTGTACTGGTCTGGGCATAAATTTTGTTACTACTTACAATTTTTGAATACCAGAATGTCTTGCTGAGCTTATTCATTAAAACTATATTGCAACCTCAGTCAGCCTCTAAATATCCTCAAACATCCCAGCAGTCATACTTATACACTGCCTCTGCTTGCTGATGTGCTAATATAAGCCTTTAGCTGTCATTTTGGTATTTTAATATTAGTCACTACACAGCTTACAAATATTTAGAGAAAATCCTCAATGTCAAATCTTCCTCCCACATAAAAAATATTTGATATTTCTCATGATGTATTTGTTTTTCACTGAGTTAGCTCCCTATAAATCCTTATCCCAATTTAAAAATCATCCTATCACGCATTTGTAACAAATTTCTATTGATCTCTCTTTTGAGTAATTTCTTTCACAATGTCAAGGGCAATAATGTATTTGCCATATACACCCTCCCTGCTGTGTAAACACACGGAGAGATGGTTTTAGGAAGATCCTGTTTTTCCCGTGTGTGTGGGTGGACAATGTCAGGCCCTAACCAGTTGGAACACCCTTCCGAGTGCAGTAATTGGCAAGGGCACCCCTGCGGGCTGTGAGCACACAGGTCTGACACAAAACACCCCCCACCCCCGTGCCCCTCCAGCGGCGGAACCCACCAGCGCTCTGCCTCCCAGGTTTTCCTGCTCCAGTTCAGAGAGACACGGGGAAAGCCGTGACCCGTGGCATTGCAGCACACACAGAGCCTCCCTGCTCCCTAATGAGCGGAGCACCTGAGCGAAGGTCCCTCCCCAGAGCACCAGGGCTGGGAGCGGGGCTGCCCAGGGACCCTGAGCAGCTCCCTAATGAGCGGAGCACCTGAGCGAAGGTCCCTCCCCAGAGCACCAGGGTTGGGAGCGGGGCTGCCCAGTGACCCTGAGCAGCCGCGGCTTTGGTCCTCTTGAATCTTAATTAAGAGGGTTCGGGCCACAAGTGAGGCGTGGAGGAGATTAAGTTGCTAATGCAGCAAAACCCATGAGCGTTCAGTTTGGGCAGTTTTGCAGAGAAATGTATGTATTGATGGCAAGACAGTCCGGGTTTTAAAAACTCGGCAAGGAGCCCAAACCGTCCTGCCTTTACATTCAGTCTCTGGCGATTTCTCTGTAGCTACAGGCAGCCCGTTCAGCCTTTTTTCTGTGTTACTCACCCTACATGGAGCGTGGGGATAGTGACTGGTTGGTATTGTGGGGATGAGAAAAGTCAAGTAATAGCAGCTTAATTTTATTGAGCTGTCCTGTTTCTTTCTCTATCCACCTGAGATTTGTTTCTTATGGCCCTACCTAGATGCTTTTACTTGCGTACAAACAATCTATACAACAGAAATTTACAGTCTATTAAAGAAAATTTATTGTCTATTAAAAAACAAAGAGAAACACCTTGGTGTAAATTTTCCATGCTGTTGTAGCAGCATATTTGTATGCACAGATATATATATCAGGAAAAACAAGCTTTGCTTTTTTATGCAGTGTTTTATAGTGTTATAAGAAACAACTGGAGTCAAACACCCATAATTTAATTAAAATCTTATGTTGCCAATTCATAGTATTGTACATATTTCTATCTGAGCAGAATAATTTATTCATAAATTTTCTTCATGACATGTCATGTTTTTTCCTGTATTATTATTATTACTATTTACGAGTATTCCTGCCTGATTTCCACTTTCATTCCTAGTCACTCCTGTCTGACATCTCCGTTGTACTGCTGCAGCCCTTGTGAATGGCACACTGACACTTTTTGGTTGCCACCCTCAGTACTGTCACCTCCATTATGAGTTTTAATAAATGGCTTCTCATGCTAGGCCTTCCATCACCCTAACCAACTTTTGCTTTGCTGGTTTTGTTTCCACCACGCATCTCGCTCTGAACAACCTTATTTCCTGCTCCTCATAAGAATGAAGATGCTCATTGTAAGCACTAGGGCAGTAAAGTTGCATTAACATTCTAGATAATATTGAATTTCAAACCTCTGTGGAATGGCAGCTTGATTAAAATCTTTTTATAAGATTTTAGTTTACTTTGGTTACTTCTTTCTAAAAGTTTGAGCCGTAGATCATTGGAATAAATCCTTCTTTTATACAGCATACTTTGGAAACTGACCCTGAGTGAGGTGCAGAGTTTGATTTAGCTAGGGAAAGTGATGATGTTTTTTGAGCTTTAGTGGAAAGAGAGGAAACTCCATGGTGGAATTTCCTATATAGTATTAGCAATAGGTGGGTAAAGAAAATCATTTTCATGTTTGCTGTGCATTAATTCTTGTGAGGCTAACAGACAGTAAGATTTAAGTTTCATTGAACAGTTGGGAGTTATTGACAAGGGGTTTCAAAGCAGAGACTGCAAAGCCAAATATTTTGGTTCCCGGTACTTTCTGGAAGAAGAATTATTTCTGGGCTTGCACAATTCCACAACTCTGTGACTTCTTGACTTTCAACAACTATTTTCTATACAGATGGGCATGTTATTAGCTGTAAGTTCTTTGAAGCTATTTTAAATATATTTTTGTTTGTAATCATCTTGGATGAGTTTTAGTATATGTTTTCTTACTTGTATATTTTAGATTGCAAATTATAGGTAAAAGATTACATATATTATTGGAAAGTATTTCTATCCCAGCCAGAAATGATCTGCAAATGCCCATAGTAATTGAAAGAATTTACCTTATAAGAAAAGTCCAAGATGGATGAATGACTGAGGACAGAGAAAAGCATACTTATTTTTTTTAATATAAGATGATATGAGTGAGATGTTATGTTAGGCACAAACCATTCTGAAAAATACTGTTTGGAGTTGTTTATCATTTAGTAGTAATAACACAATATGCAGAGGTGATATTGCTGTGATAAAATAAAGGAACAAATTCTGTGAGCTATTCTGATGAAAAAGGACCTATATATGTCATCCTAGTATCCAGTCAGAAAGGGGAAATATATATAATTTGGGTCTTTGATTGAAAGTGAAGATAAAATAAACCAAAATATTTAGGAGTGAGAGAAAAACATAAAGGACAAAGTCTGAGTATATGGATTTGAGAGACCAGACCTCAAGAAAAACATCACTCTAAGGATTTGTATCCTGGGTGAAGCTAGAAAAAACACTGTTTTCTGATATTTCAGGTGCAAAAGAATAAAATTCCAGTGTAAGCTCTGCATATGCATCAACATCTCAACTGAATTTTTACAGGGTTTTCTTGTAAACAGAGTTGGGCTTCCAAAGAAAGAAATTAAGAATAATAAATTTGATTGTACTGGCAGCATTCCTCAATGTGTTTAATTGTCTGTTTTGGAGGTGTTTTGCTTGCATTTATCACACTCAGCAGACTTAGGGAGCTGCTGTTTCATAAGCCTCTTTTAACTTCCTCTTTACTCACCAGCTTCAGGGCTTCTGAGATAGACCAGTCCATCTGCAAGACAGGCACTGACTTGCCATGCCCCTCTGAAAAATCACAAAGAAACTCAGAGTCCTAGTCACATCGGTATCAATGAAGTTATGAAGCCAAAGTTTCATTTTCACTGCTGATATTTCAGATTACTCTTCCAGGTGAAATTGGGACAATTGTCTTTCAGACTAGAGCTATCTTTAAATTAGCATTAACAGCATCATTTTGGCAATATAAAACTTAGTGCAGGCTGCTTAACCTGTTCAGTTGTATGTTAGGTATCTTAGCTGGGTTTTATAACCTGCACTGAGAAACACAGAGATCTATCTCTGCTGCTGGCAGTTATGTCAGAAAGGGATGTAGGATATTCTGGTTATACTGGATGGTACCTGCACCACAGACACATCCTGAGGTCCTATAGGAAAGTGAGGTCTCCTACCCTAGATTCCTGGCTAGGGGGAGAAATATCCCTCTTTTTCTATATGTCTTGGATAGAAATCTCTGTTTGAAAATTTCCAATAAATTTCTCTATTCCTCTACAGAGTAGTGACTGGAAATGAACTGGTTCAATTCATTGCTGCTGGTGGCTTGGAGATGATAATGTTTCAGTGCTGATCTCAACAGAGTGAGTTCACCCAGTCAGGCACAGTATCTGTCAGCTTGCTTGGGCTTGACAGCGCTGTTCCATAGTTTCTGTTACTTTTTATTTATCTGATTAATGTTTTAAGAAAGATTTAGGTTGTCCTCAAGGAACTTCTCTGTAATTGATGTCATTGCTGCTGATCATGTTAGCACATAGAGCTGCAGACTGCAGCATGCTCTGTACTAAGATCCCACCTCTCAGGCACAGTGATTTGTAATTAGCTTCTGAGCAGGCCAGGTGAGGTGTCTGGCCCTCGAGGGCTGTTTCTCCTCGACAGCAAAAAGTTATTTAGCAAATTAGTGCAATACATTGAATTTTTTTTCCCACTGAGGTGTTAGGCATAAAACAAATGTCTTTCATTTCACCTATGTTGGATGGTCATTACAGCTCTAGGTAAAAACAATATTAATAAAAAGAGACAGTTATTGCCAGCTCAACTGCCAAAAGGGAAAAGGGGTCAATATGGTCCTTTTTATATCACCATAGACTATTTTCTCAAGGCTGCCTGTACAAAGAAAAACATAAAGTTTCAAATTGTTTTTCTACTTCTTATTCCATATGGTGTCATGCACTATCAATGAAAGGCCAATGCACATCTGACAACATCTAACTGTACAGGCTCTTTAACATGATTCTCTAGGGTATTGCCTCCCATACTGTGTATCTAAAGTACAGCAGTGTGTTAGTTTTCTCTCTTGTTTATCTTGGCTTATCTTGTACCAGCTGTGAGTAAGATATATGTTTTTCCTCTTGTACTTATGCTGTTAAGGATGATAAAAAGCATTGTGTGGAGATTCTCATAGTAGCATGAGGAGGTGGATAAACAGGTACTCAAGACCAGGTTGGGAGAGGCCTTGAGCAACTTGGTCAAGGGAGAGGTGTCCCTGCCCATGGCACAGGGTTTGGAGCTAGATGATCTTTAAAGTCTCTCCCAGCCCAAGCCATTCTATGATTCTGATTTTGTGTACCAATGTGATCTGAAGACAAAGGTAATTTCATTAAAATTGTCACTGTCCCCTTTCAAAGAACCAAATAAATGCACCAAATGAAGTGCAACTTCTGAACTGCTGAGGTGGCCACTCCTTGTGTAAAAAACCTTAAGGAGCACCCTAACAACACATGACAGTGGTGGCCTTTTCTCCTTATATCCAGCTTTTCCAGTTTTGTCTGGCATTCAGCATTATAAGCAATTCTGTTAGAGGAACAGATGTGCTAGAAAGTAATAAAAACCAGAGGGTTTCACTTTAGGTTATTGAACAGAGTATGTGTCATCTGGATAGTCACGATAGGTTATCATCTGATAAGTATTTGTCTGCCTCTTTGAAAACAGATGGGAGATATAGCACTGTTCCTTGGAGGAAAAAGTGTTCCCACTTCAGAAACTTCACTTGGCATTTTGTATGGAAATAAAGCAGTCACTCTAGATAATATCAGAAAAATGTGCTACAGCACTGGACTGGTGAAGCTGGAGGGTCTGAGCCAGTGGAAAATTTGCAGAATAAAAGTCTGAGAGATTTACTTGTTTCCATTTGTTAACATTAGCCAAAAGCTTTGCTAAATGTGTCATGCTTGTAAGATGAGTGAAAATATCTCCAGGTGTCAGCACTTCATCCCGTCCACCCCTCACCAGGATTCTGTTTTTATGAGAATATTTGCCTTGGATTCTGGGATTCACAGCTGCAGTGTACATTTTCATATGTATTGGCCTTTGTCAGTAGGACAGCTGAGACCTTTGGGTGTTTCACCAGTAAAAGCTAAAGTTTTCACAGTAACTTCCAGCTCAAATTTTATTCCAATAGTTCTTATTTTGCTGTAGATCTCCTAGGATCCTTGAGCAGAGTAGAGACTTTTATACAATATCTGACAGTCCTTGCTCTAGCAAAAAGCCTTATCATGACAGAGCTAAAGTATCAGTCCTTGCTCTAGCATAAAGCCTTATCATGAAAAGCTCATTGATAGTACCATACTATCAATGTCTTGCTTCTAAATGCTTTTATTCAATAGCACGTGACTATTTTGATTTCCTTTCCTTCAGGATTATTCCTCTACTGAGGGTGACTGTGCCCAGTTCAACACAGCAAATGATTTTGCCTTCCGTTGTTTTCTGCCTGTGTGCACAAAGATCTAGTTACAAGATGTATTTATAGTGCTTTATGAATTTTCCTTTCATAGCTTCTGAAGATATCATCATAAATGGTGGCTCTCATGTAGGACTTGAAAGAATGACGATTCCTGTGTTATGCACAATTGAGTTGCAAAATCCTCGTGAAAGTTGCTAGGTTTTCTTGTCTCTTCCTATGGGAAAACTGTTCTTTACTCTCAACTCTTTAATGAATGAGAAACCTTCACCTGGATTCCTGTCTAAAGCAATTTCTAGCTAACTCATATTTTCTTCTTAGCAGCTGACCTTCATTTATGTGGCTTTTTTGCACTTAGCCCTTATGATAGCGCTGAGATTTTTGTAGAAGACAGAAATGATCTGCTGTACTCAGGAGTTAAGATAGACATGAACAGAGTTTTTCAGTGACTGAATCAAAACCATGGAAAGCATTTTTTGTAACAGCTGGTTTGACATTCCTCCCTCCCTTAGAAGTTTATTTTGTCCAAGAATAAAATGGTTTTCTTGCTGTTGTTTCAGTTTAAACTATTTTAGCAAATCTTTCAAGTTTCTAAAGCAACATGTCAAAACAAAGTATTCCAACATTCAGGAACAAATAATTTAAAAAGTGGTATGAAATTCCATTTTTAGTGGACAGGTCAAGCCTATAATTAGTTAATTTAGTAAGAGTTACAAAATCACAGAATCACAGAATAACAAGGTTGGAAGAGACCTCCAAGATCTTCGAGTCCAACCCATGTCCTAACACCTCAACTAGACTATGGCACCAAGTGCTACATCCAGTCTTTTTTTAAACACATCCAGAGATGGTGACTCTACCACCTCCCTGGGTAGACCATTCCAGTACTTTATTATTCTTTCCATGAAAAACTTTTTCCTAATATCCAACCTATACCTTCCTTGATGCAGCTTAAGACTGCGTCCTCTTGTTCTGTCAGTTGCTGCCTGGAAAAAGAGACCAACCCCCACCTGACTACAACCACATTTCAGGAAGTTGTAGAGAGTGATAAGGTCACCTCTGAGTCTCCTTTTCTCCAGGCTAAACAACCCCAGCTCCCTCAATCGTTCCTCATAGGGCTTGTGTTCCAAGTCCCTCACCAGCCTTGTTGCCCTCCTCTGGACGCACTCAAGCATCTCAACGTCCTTCCTCCTTGTTCCCCTCCTCTGAACGCACTCAAGCATCTCAACGTCCTTCCTGAACTGAGGGGCCCAGAACTGGACACAGCACTCAAGATGTGGCCTTACCAGAGCCAAGTACAGGGGAAGAATGACCTCCCTGCTCCTGCTGGCCACACAATTCCTAATACAGGCCAGGATGCCATTGGCCTTCTTGGCCACCAAGGCACACTGCTGGTTCATATTCAGTCAGCTGTCGACCAGCACCCCCAGGTCCCTCTCTGCCCAGACACCGTCCAGCCACACTGTCCTCAGCTTGTAACATTGTTGGGGATTTTTGTGGCCAAAATGCAGAACTCGGCACTTAGACTTATTAAACTTCATCTTATTGGACTCTGCCCATCCATCCAATCAATCCAAGTCTCTCTGCAGAGCTCTCCTACCTTCCAAAGGATTGACACATGCTCCCAGCTTAGTGTCATCTGCAAATTTACTAATGAAAGACTCAATACCCTCATCCATGTCTTCAATAAAAATATTGAACAGAACTGGTCCCAGTACAGATCCCTGAGGGACACCACTGGTGACTGGCCACCAGCTGCATGCAGCACCATTCACCATCACTCTCTTGGCCCACCCATCCAGCCCACTCTCCTGTCTAAGCTGTGGGCTGCCAGCTTTTCCAGGAGTTTACTGTGGGAGACGGTGTCAAAGGCCTTGCTGAAGTCCAAATAGACAACATCTACAGCCTTTCCTGCATCCACCAGGCAGGTCACCTGGTCATAGAAAGAGATCAGGAAAATGCCCACCCGTGTTTATAAAAATACCTTAGCCAGAAGCTGCTCCCTCTTCACTGTGTGGTGCCACTGAGTCTGAAATTAACTGACTGGTGTTTCACGAGATATTTGTAGATAGATACTCCACCATTACCTACAAATGCTACAGTAGCATCTGAGAAATTCCATCTGTAGCAGCCAGCTCTTTAGGTTCTTTGACCTACATTTTGGTGTATTTTACCAAGCAGAGAGCTAGAGAAAACAGAAAATCTTAAAAACTGGTTTTGAGTAAACAGCTCTTGGTATTTTTCCAGTATGCATGTGGACTTTCAGGCTGAAGGGATGAAAGGTGGTAAAGAAGCTAAATGTAGTTAATATAGCCTGCTCCAGGTTCTGAGGCAGAGCAAGAGTGTTTTGTGCCAGGGGAGATAGCGCTGTGCAAGCCTCTGTCAAAGTACACTTCAGGGAATTTTATAGACGCATATGAATAAAAGAATAACTTTGGAGCTTTGCTTTTGGAAATGGCTTTGTAGTGCTTGCTGATATTTGACAATGTCCCATTTTTTCCTAACATCTGTGGACTCCAATTTATTCTGGCAGAGTCCTAATGTGAAGAGTTATGCATGTTTGTAAGCAGGACATGGAATGTGATGCTGAAATTATATGAGAATTTTCTTTGTGTAGAAAAGACTTTGGTGATTACAGAGAAATACAAATAGATAAAGAAATTCATTATCTTGAAAACAACACAGAAAATGTGGAAAATAAGGGCTTCATGAGCTTCATGTTTTCCTTTGGAAAAGCTTGTTACTGCAAAGCCTATGTGCATAGAGACTAACATGACAATTAACCTTGCTTGGGTCAAGTGCAATCTGCAGGAGAGATGTGATCACTCTTGAGTACTTGATGGTAATTTGTTTCATTGGAAAGCTGTGCTGTAGAGGCACTGGGGAAAACTTGCTTTCATTGTAAGACTTTCCAACCTAGTGCAGGCGAGACCCTGGCCCTTGGTGCAGTGCCTGGTAACTTGTTTGTACTCCCTGAACTGAGGACAACAGGACTGAGTGCAGGAAATGAATATGCATCTGGCACTTGAGAAGATCCACTTCCCTGCTGCCTGAAGCCTGACTTTTATATTGTATAATACTTGTGACAGCAGAATGATCGAATTTACAGAAGAGATATTTGTTAGGACTAGTGAGAAGCAGACACTTAGTGCTGACTGCAAGGCAGTAGATAAAGATGCTGAATTTGAAAACCTCTGATAAAAACACCACTGAACAGTAGGAAGCATTTAACAATCACTGTGCTTAACTGCCCTATCATCATTTACATAGAGAGCTGTTCAAAAGAGAGGATAGAATTACAATGGGGGAACCTGGCAAAATCCTGAAAGCTGCTTTTCTTTTAGCTTGCAAGCAGAAATGCATCTGGAATATACATTTCCACATTGTCCTTTATAAGGCTTTGATTTTGAATTCACATATGGTACTTAATTTGCATTTTTCATACAGTCATTAATGCTTGGTGAACTTGAAAGGTCTAGAAAAGTATTCAAAGGCTTGGATACTTTCCAGAAATGTATTCATGCTGTACTGGCTTGGAAATCTGGCATAAAATCTGCAGCTAGGATGCTGACCTGGGATTTCAATTCTTTCATTTTGAGGTATTTTAATAACAGAAGGCTGCTCCTCAGGCTTGTTGTATGTTTTATGCTACTTCTTATTCCTGTGAATCATTTAGCTGTTGGTACTATTTTGATCATATTTCTAGCAGAGGCCAAATACAAGGGAATGTCAAGAACAGGGAGCTGAAGGGAAGAAAAAAACTCCTGAGATCAATGTACCTTGAAGAGAAAGCAGCAGATTTAGGGCTTGAAACTACCCCGGGGAAAAAAAGCTGCCCTCTTGATTCTTAATCTAAACCAGAAAGCACAGGTCCTGTCCATGATAAGGTTGACAGCAGGGTCCTGTCCAGATGCAAGAACTGCTGTGGAGTTCAAAGACTTGCAAGAAAGAAGGAAAAAAAGCCAAAATGTTCAAATGAAAGATGCTGAGTTATTTTCAGAGGAATGCACAAGATCACGGGCGTTGTTTCTCTTAACGTGGGATTTACTCTCAGCTGGACACCTTCTGGTGCTATGCAGGGTGCAACAACCTTGACCAGCTGCAGGGAAGCTGCCTTTGCCAGGGGAAGATGTTCAGCTGCTAGGAAGATGTGTCTGCTGAAAGCAAGTCTTGGAGTGTGAATCTCTTAGAGATGTAATCTTAGTTTCAGATACCAAAACAAACCACAAAATATCACGAGGGAACTCTTTCTTTTGGTTCTCTTTTCTTATAAAGCAATAAATTATTTCGGATGAGAGGAGCACTGTGATAGCTGATGTGAGATGCAGTAAGGCTTCCTCCCCTCCTCCCATCATACCCCCATCCAGGGGCATTGAACTGCAGAGTCTGTTGTTCTGCTTCTTCCTTTTCCTTTTATCTGTGCAGCTGTGTTTTCCATCAGATACCATCATGCTGCCAGAACTACTCTTCACAGTGAGGGTAGGTGATTTTTAACTGCTTGTTTTGGAGTAAACTACTTGGTCATGCAAGTTAGTCAGCCTGACAAAAGAACAAAAGAAAGAAACTAATTGGTAATTATTCCCTGTACGCCATCCCTCCTCTCGATTTATAAAAAAGGATACTTCTACAGCAGTGTTGTGTACCTATTTAATCACTTACACCAGCTGATGAAATAAAAGCTCTTGTCCCTTGGCCCCCTGCAAATTATTCTTGTTAATTATTTTTTAATTATCCTTCCATCATTGCTCCTGGTGCCACTTTCATAGTTTCTACATCAGTGGGTGCAGACATGACAAATCTGAGAGCTTACCACAGAGAAGTGTCATTGCTGCTGTGCCTGCTCCAGAGGAGCAACAGGCGGTGGAGCGTGGCTCGGGGGACTCCAGGGAAGCCTTGTCTCCCTGCTTTGCCGTAGGTGAGGATCCCTTGCTGGCACACCCGCGTGCAGGCGCGGATCGGCTCGTGCGCTGCCACGCACGTGCGCGAGTGCGCGCACGCGCTCATTAATTAGCTACACTCTCAGCGAGTTAAGGATGCAGGATGTCTGACGGCGCATAAATCAGAACCACGTTAAACAGATGGGGACATGTATCACTCCCTAATCCAGACCGGGAAGAAAAGGTCCCCAGTGTGATAGAGGAGATTGCAGATTGCAATGCTCCACGGTTGTTTTCTGGGGGATAAAAGGGACGGATTAATTTTTGCTGTTGGACAGGTGTAGTGGAGAAGTGAACATTTTGCTGTGCTATATACCTGCAAGTATACAGAACCTGTGGTCACAGAATATGGGTCCTGGTGCAATTTCTCTGTCCCCCGTACCTTCCCATTTAAAAAAATATCAACAGAACTTGCTGGAAGAAAAAGAATGAAGCAGAACTGAAACCCTAAATGTGGATGTACAATTGAGGGGAAGGGAAGGAAATGGAAAATAATAAGTGTCTTTCCCCAGGGGCTGGAGATATTAAAACCAAAGTATTTTCAGCATGTGTGACCAAAGCAAGCCATGAGACAAAAAAATAACAAGGCACAGTATTTGCATCAGAGTACTTATTTATTCCCTGAACAGCATTTTCTTTCCCCTGGGCAAATTGCTTACAAACATATATTATATTTTACTCTTGTACCTCAGTATTTGTCGGCAGGTGGCTCCCTCAAGGAGGTTCCGCCTCTGGTCTGCCTGCAGTGATTCACCACACACTTTACCTGAGAAGTGGGCTTGCTATATATGAGCCATACTTTGTGCAGAGTTTGATGGTTTTGTTATTTGATAAGAACTGGCACAATTTAGCTTACAATGACCATGAGGTGCTATCCCCCTTCTGTTTGCATGGAGATTGCTTAAACTGGGAAATTTTACATATTTCTCTGCTACATTTTACCAAATAGTTTTGGAAAGGATGGTCTGCTTTTCTGCATTTTCCCAGCTCCAGATTCTAGAGGACATTTTGCAGGACATTTTTCATAACTAAAATAATCACTTTTCTTGGTATCTTAAAATCGCAAACTGGCATAAACCAAAATACTCTTAGAGCTGACATTTTGTGTTGGGTTTTCATGGAGGACACAGGTTACTTACAGTGTTGTGATGGCTTGCCCCACAGCCTCTCTATCACACCCCAGTGCAACGGGACAGGGTAGAGAAAATATAACAAAAGGCTTAAGTTGAGATAAAGACAGAGAGAGATCAGTAACTGATTATTGTCATGGGCAAAACAAATTGGACCTGGGGAAACTAATTGAATTTATTACCAATCAAAGAGCAGGATAACGAGAAGGAAAACAAATCTTAAAAACACCTTCCTTTCACCCTCCCTTCTTCCGGGGCTCTTCCCTCAGGGAAGATGGGAATGGGGTTATGGTCAGTTCATCACATGTTGTTCCTGCTGCTGCTCAGGGAGAGGAGTCCTTCCCTTGCTCCACATTGTTTGTGGAGACACTTCTTCACAAACTTTTCCAATGCGAGTCCTTCTCATGAGCTACAGTTCTTCATGAATTGTTCCAGTGTGGATTCCTTTCCATGGGGTGCAATTCTTAAAGAACAGGCTTCTCCATTGTGGGTCCTCCAAAGCGGCACAAGTCCTACCAGGAAACCTGCTCCAACGTGGGGCCCTCTCTCCATGGGTCTGCAGGTCCCTGCCATGACTCTGCTCCAGCACAGGTCTCCCTTGGGGTCACAGCCTCCCCTCAGGCATCCACCTGCTCCAGCATGGGTCTCCATGCTCCAGGGGCTGCAGGTGGATCTCTGCTCCAGAGCTGACCTCCATGGGCTGCAGGGGGAAAGCCTGCTTCAGCGTGCTCTGCACCACAGGCTGCAGAGGAATCCCAGCTCCAATGTCTGTAGCACCTCCTGCCCCTCCTTCTGTACTGACCTTGGGGTCTGAATTAGTTGTTTCTCTCACGTATTCTCACACCTCTCTTCTCTGGATGCAAATACTTCAGCATAATAACTTCTTTTTCCCTCTTAAATATGTTATCACAGATGCATTACTACCATCACTGATGGTCTCAGCCTTGGCCAGCAGCAAGTCCCTCCTGGAGCCAGCTGGCATTGGCTCTGTTGGATATAAGGGAAGCTTCTCACGGCTTCTGACAGAAGACACTCCTGTGGTTCCCCCTCCCACTACCAAAAGCTGGTCAAGTAAACCCAATACAGTCATCCTTCAGTGCCTTTGGAGGCCATGAAAGTATCACATCAGCTGTTTTCACTGGAGGAGTAAAGTCACAGAAGCACCTGTTTGAAGGGAGCAGAGCTGCCTGCTGACCGCTCACCATTACATGGTGCACATCTATTTAAGGTCTGACTAACTTAGAGCCACAAAAATATCCTTTTCATAACACGATATGAGGTGCTGCAGCACTGTAATGAAGCATGATGCTGACGTTTGCTATGCCCATGATGCTGGTCATCTCAGGTGGTTTTCCTTGTTAAGTTCTTCCATTAGTAAGGTTCCTCAATATTTAAATAGCTGATGCCCACATAAGAAATGATGTACAGCCTAAAATGAATCCATATGGTCTCCAAGTACAGCCTTGGAGATCTGTACCTAGATCTGCCTTTTAAATGGATAAAAGATTTCTTAAATATTGGCAACTGGGCAGAGTTTACAACTGCTTTGGTTTTCTTGCTGATATGAAGGATTGAGTTCCCTTTGTCTTTTCAAATTTTTCCTCTCACAGCTGACATTTATCAAAAAACTTAGTCACAGAGTCATTTCTCTCAGGAAAATCCCAGGTGCCAGTCCTAGCATTTAATAACACAAGGAAGAGAAATTGGCAATGTTTAGACTTTCAGGTGGAAACCAGGTTGTAGATTCAAAGTTGGGCAGTCATGGCAAGTTTCCACAAAAGGAAGGAGAACAGTGATTATGAAGGGCAGACAGGAGATGGTTAAATGGTGAGGAGGTGAATACAAGACATGGGTTAGAGGAAAGCCTATTACTCACTTCTGAAGTGGTGGCATAAACCAACCTCTCAGGTACTGGAGGTAAAAAGGAGAGGTGGTAGGAGCACATGCAGCATGTAAGAAACAGAAGAGTGAAATGTGTGATAAGGTAGGTATAGAAGGAAAGACTAACTGTAAATGACTTGAGATTCTTAGGATTTTTGTCGCCTCTGTAACAATAGGTAACAAATGAAATGCAGATGAGTGATTTAGTGAACAAATGTTTCTGGCTGCCAGGAATTCAACCTACCTGTGATTCAAAACCAGGTCTGATCTACATTCATGATCAGAATATTTCAAATCCAATTAACTAACCCAGATGTAATTACTGATGTAATTACTGTTGCTGTCTCCTGATACTAAAGGATGTGTACAAGGCCAAGATACATGGCTCAATATAGACCTTAACTCTCTAGAAGAGAAATGAGATATAGAAACAATTGAGTAATTTTGGAATTCATTATTTATTGTGCATGTACACAGCCAAATTTTTCTTGGGATAAAGCCACTGCTGTCAGTTTAATTACATTGGGAGTAAATGTGACCCTCCTCAAGCCTTCTGTAAGTGTACAGTTTCTATTAAAGTTGTAACAGATCAATCATGAAAAGGTCTTGGCAGAAAAATCGGTAGGTAGGTAATAAAAAAGATAAAGGACACTGAAATGAATGGAATGACATGCTGCAGGATATTAGCTTTATGAAAACAACTCTGTCCAATAAGAAATGTTGGATAGTGGCATGAGACTGGAACAAGCAGAGAAGCCGTACCTCTGACAAAAATGATTGGTGCTGTTTCTAGTAAAAAATATTGTGGTGGAAGTGGCAAGTGTTTTCAGTGAGAGATGCTCTTTTACGATTAGCGTTGCTTAAATCAAATTAAATAGACATATCGATTATGCAAAATTTAAGGATTATCCATCCATCCATCAAAAAGGTGATGGCCAGACTTGCATTTAAATTGCTGAGCTGGGACTCACATAATGTGTTTCTGGTTTGGAGCTGCAGCACAGCCCAGTCAGCGCCCTGTGCTCTCCGCTGCAGCCTCTACTTGCCCTACACCTGCTGTTGCACAAGTGAGCATGGCTGCAGTGTGATTTGAATATGCTGAGTGCCATAGAAATGCAAAATAAAGTCAAAATCAGCTTAACTGTATGAATTACTAGGTTTGCTTTGAAAGCACTTATTCTGAAGGAATTTGTGTGTGCTCTTTGCTGGCTGTGGAGGAGCACGTTGTCCTTGTGATGCCACACACTCCATTTTGTTCTCACTGTGCTCCACCTGTGGGTGGAGGGGAACACATGCCATTTTCCTGGAGGAGAGCAGATTTTTCTTGAAGCAATACTTGGTTTGTTTGCAGCTGTGCTTGTCTGCAAGTGACCATATTTATTCTGCTCCTGCATCTCCTTGCTCCTTTCACTTCTAGATCCTTTTTCTTCCTGAGGCTTCCCTTTACCTCTCACCACTGCTACCACTGCTATCCTCTTGCACTGCCTTCCTTTGCCTGGTGTCTATCTGGTTTCCTTCTCTTTCATTCTCCAGAAGTTCCCTCACTCAAAATGAGTAGGTCAATCCTCTCAATTTTTTTCTGTCTGCTACTTGGTGGGTCTGAGACCTGAGCTCTATTGTTTGGGAAGATACTCAACTGCTTTTTCAACTCTTTTCTTAGTTCATCCACTGTATTAGACAGTTCATCCGCTGTATTAGTAAATTTGTGGATGCTGGGCCTCCTCCTTTTCCTACTCCTTTGCTTCCCCTGAGAAGCACCACTCATGTTTTTTTCCTCATTACTCCCTTATACCTGGTGCTACCAACAGTTCTCCCAGCTCCTTCTAATCAGTTTTCCATCCTAAATTTGGTTTTGGCCTCTCCCTTTCCACAGTGTATTGATTATTGTCACAACTAACCTGCAGACACTGGTGAGGCTGGGCTTCTGATGAAACTCCTGTCTCACTGTATTTGCCTTCCAAGTTTGATTCAAAGCTGTTTCTAAGTCATCAGAAAGGGTGCATAATACAAATGAAGACCTGTTTAATTCTTTTTTACAGAATAACTGTGGGAGGAAGCTTTGAAAAAAATCAGCCAAGGACGGTGTTCTAAAACCCCTGCACAGTGAAAATCTTGCTAATGATGCATTTATTATTTTGTACATAATCCTAAGTGTAGTGGGTTTTAAAAAAATCCACATTTATTTATTTATATACCTATTTGATTGTTTATTTGGTTGATACTGTTGGATCTGCCTTGCCAAGGTGTCCAGACTGTTATTATTGTAATCTGGAATACAACCAGTGTACTGTGATGGTGATCCTTTTTCTTTAAAACAATGGATTTTGACTCAGTTCGCCCTGCCCACTGTGCTGTTGCTTTTTGATCATTTGAAAATGGTCTTTTTGGAATTATGATGAGGGAATGTGGGAAATAATGGGTGTACCATATCTTCCTTCTGAAGGTAATTAACTTTCTTTAAAGGAAGGTGGGTGTACTGCCTTATAATAAAAATCTTTAGGAATCACAAAAATGAAAAGAAATTCCTTCTTTCTCACCCAAGACTCAACTTTTCATCTCTAAAACCTTTTATTCTCCCTAAATACCATAAATATGTGCAAGAGATATCATTACTAATACATAAGAAAAGTAAATGGAAACATAAAAATGAAATTCTGATATTCCTAACACTTATGTAAATTGAGAATAGCCCTATTGATTTAAACTAAGTGGTTCTGTATTGCATTGGAAAAAATGGGTTACATGTGTTAAATGAGTTATTTTCTAGAGAGAAAAGGGAGCTACCCAGGAACTCCAATCATCCAATTTTTATTTTTTTAATGGAGTTTTCTTCTCTCCACAGCTCATTTTTACTGTTGTTGTCGTCACTTCTTCAGTGTAGTCTTAATGATGAGTTTATAACATTTATGTTCATTTGCATGGCAGGGAGCTGAACTGCCACAAGAAAGAATTGTATCTTTGGAGGAGGATTAACAGGAGAAGAGGCTGGATCATAGAAAAGGAAATCACTTGTTCAAACTGACTCAAATATCAGAAAATGAGACTTAAAAAATTGTGATGAGCACATTACTCTGTACAAATGTTCACCTCATGCACCTCAATTTTTTTTCTGCTGTCAGTCTTTCTTTTATTTCAGAATAATGCAATGAATTAATTGCGAATTTATATATTGACTTAAACCTATTTGATTGTAAAGAAAAAAGCCTACTTAAGTCCTGATTTAACCATTAATGTGATATGGGACTATTACATTGTCTGAGACCTTAAAAAAGCAGATTGCTGACAGATGAACAGAACTTTTGTGAAACTAAAAGCTATATTTCCAAGCCCATTTTCACTCATTACATGATGAACAATTACAAAAATATAAATGTAGGCCTAATTTTAAAAGTATGCTTGCATTCAGTTAAACTATTCATGTCCTTAAAAACCTAAATACAGAGCTCCTATTTTTGTTAAAATCATGTGTTTGACTTCTAAGACAAATGGAGAGCTTTGCACCGACCTTGGCTGTGTGTACTCAGCTGCACATTGTCATGTTTATTATCTAACTTCTTTTGACTGAACTGCTTTGACTGTATTTGGCCTTTAGAATATTGTTTTTGTTTGTAAGGGGAAGGGAAAGTTGGATGATTTCTTGATAGAACCATAATTTACAAAATCCCGATCCTTCTAATATGGCAGAAGTGAGTAAAAGAAAAAGTTTCCTTTCCTAATAATCCAAGCCTTCCTTTCCCCCCTCCCCTGCTGTGTCTTTTACAGCATTTTATTTCTTTCTGTTTAAAAATCCTCTCATTTTTGTTTCTAGACCACATAAGTGCATCTCTGCCTGTCAGACCTCCTGCCACCCCCTGTGTTTATGCATCTGGCATTTTAGGCTTTGGTTGTGTAATGACAGCTTCCGCAAACAGCAGACAAATCTCTGAATTTACAGAATGTCCACAGTGAACATGCCTGTTTTTCTTTCTCTGCATAGCTCAGTTTCTGACTGGTGTTATGTGAAGCTGGGATTCTGGATAGTAGCAACCACTTCTTGCTTCCACTCTCTTTGAGAGAAGATTTATTTCCCTCTCACATTTGTCCCAAATAACAGCTAATTTTCCCAAGAGCAGGAGTATATGATCCATCCCCAGGTATAACAATGACGTATCTTCAAAGTTTCTCTTACATTACAAATGTGAACGTTTCTACCCAAACTGTAAAATGATATAATCATGGTAAATATGGCTAGAAGGGTCCTTAAGAAGTCCTATTCATTCTTCTATTGAGACAGATTTAATTATACTGGGAGACTTTCTCATAGGTGTTTGCATACTCTGTTCTTAAAAGTATCCCAGTCAAGTGGGTCACTTTCCTAAGTGCTTCTCTATACTATTGCCTGATTATCCTTTTAATTATAGACATTTTTTACTCCTTGTGTTTACCTTACATTCTATTTTCTTAATTTAAACCCATTACTTATTTTCCATTCACCAGTGAACACAAAGAACATTTATCTTTTAAATATATGGAAATTGTTACCATGTATTTTTTATTCCCCAACTCAGTAAACTGAGCTTCACTTTTTCCCATTTTTCTTCAAGGGTCTACTTCTCTACTTTTGATTTTTTACTTGTTTGGTTTTTTTTTGGTTTTTTTCTTTGTTACTGTTCTCTTTGGATGCTTTCTGGTTAGCTTCTTTCTTGAGGTTTGGCAGCCAAAAGGACACAATGTTGGTTGAGCTGTAACCTCTCTGAGGTATGTGGGAGGCTTGCATGAAAGAAACTCCATTTTACAAATAGGTGGCCTGAAATGAAACAGGGCAGAGAAATGATAATGTTGACTCTGGGCAGTTCCTGAACCTTTTAACTTTGTGGATCCCTTTTGAGAATGTTTCTGTTTAGATGGAAATTCTCTATTTCATAATTATGCACCTCGTAGTTCCTGCATTAGAGTAATGGTTTGCACTTGTCTTTACTGAATCACGTGCATTATGTTTTTACTCCACTGACTTTTAATGACCTAATATTTGAAAGTATTTACAGCTCCCTAATCCTCCATTATTTTTCTTATCCAAGTGTATGAACCCAAAAGCATGGGATGAACTGAGAAAAAGTCTTGGAAGATTAGAAGTTTTATATGAGACAAGTCATAATTTCCTTGGAATGGCTTATACTTGTTATTGGAAAGAAACTGGCATGGGCAAGTGTTCAACTAGATGCAGTCCAAACTCTTATTCCGCACACTAAGGCACCTGGCCATTAGTCAGGGATGAAATGAATAATGATTTACTGTATGAGCTGAGTTTCTTAATCTAACAGAAAGTTGTCTTTCAGGTCAGTCCCTAAATTCATCAGTGTTCACATCTAAGGTAGCAGAGCTCCCTTTCTGTGTCCCTGGATTCTTTTCCTTTTAAGTGACAGGGAGGTTACCTCTTACAGCAAGGGGCAGCTGTAAGTACAGCTTTCCTGGTAGGTGATTCACTTGGGAACTTGGGTGTTTTTGGCCATTGTGACACAAACCACTCTTCACCACTTAGAAGATGCTGTTGTGCTCTTCAGAAACCTGCTGATGCAAGCCAACATCATCTGCCTGGGATCAGAATCTGGCCTTTCATCTCTGTTTACTGGAAATCTGTGATGTTATTTTGTTTTCTAGGATCAATTTTTATCAGTTCTTTGTTCAGCCCTACTGTTAGGAAGGGAAAATTCCATCTGGAGGGCGGTCAGCAATATAGAAAAATTATTAAAAGGCTTAGTTTCCATGTGATCAGTGGGAAAGTATTTCATTATTTTGGCTATGGATTTTATGCCTGGACAGAAACCAGCTTTTATTCCATTTCCTTTGTACTGGAGTATTTTCTGCTTGTATTTCAACTCCTGGTCTGCACACAAAGATTCTTGTACTTCCTATTAGGTATACCTACAAGTTTTGGAGATAATTTTCAGTGATGACAGGTATATGCAAACATCTGTGGAGTCTTGGAATCTCAGTTGCTGTGTATTTTGCTTCCACAGTTTGGCTTTTTCATTAGCAAAACCAACAGACCTGTTATAGATCAAAGTTCTCCAGGCTATTTACTAGAACAGATTTAGAAACCAGTGCAGTAAACCTTGATTTTTCTACTTTGCTATGCGATGGGATCATGTGTTTCAGCATAGAAATTGTCTTTGTTCTTGAAGGCTGAAGGAACTGGTTATAAAGCACAACCCATAAAAGCTTACTGTTACAACAAAAGAGCTTACTGTAAAAACATAGAGCAAACAAAGCAGGAAAACCTTGCTCCCTTTCAGGGGTTCAATGTAGATGCTGACACCTCAGTTCCCAAGCATGGGTCATAATGAATTGAACTTATCTGTTGCTAATCAGATACTGCTGATCAGATTCTTTTTTCAATGACTACACAGCACTACTCTGTATGTGTATCATGAGCTTGTAATTTGTATCTTAGAATAGTACCTGTCTGATTGACATGACTTTGTGTATTTATACTACACTGTATTTTAAGATCAACAGTTCCAGAGTCAAAGATGTTTCCCCTGGAGTAGCATCACTTCTTCCACTGCTCAGAACAAGTAGCATCAAGCACTTGGAGACGACCGTACGTCTTTTCTAACAAATAAAAAGTTTGAATCTGAATTTAGGTAACATTTTGACTTGAAGGCTTTTCCTAGAAGAATTTTTCTTGCTATTTAAAAAGCATGTCAATAAAGATTTATTATAACTACTCTCAAGAGGTCTCATATTTCTGTAACTCACCTCTTGAAAGAGATAGAGGAATAATAGCAGTATTCTGCACAAGAGGTTTGGAAAATGACTGCAAATTTCTGAATTATTACCATGCATTGGATTTGAATGTATCTTTAGAAACTAACCCCTTTACTGCCACATTACTTTTTATGCCAGAGGTCACCTCTAACACTTTCAGTGAGCTAATAATTTTGTCTTAAGTAAAATCTTTTGGGGGGTTTATAGTTGCTTTCCAAATTCTATCGCTCATAGCAGTGTATTTATGTAAAGCAGAACTTTAGTAGGAGATGATAGAGGGCATACAAAAGGAGAGGGCTGTAAGAATTTTGTAGGTATGAGGTTGAAGGGGTTCTTTCTGGGGGATGAACAGAACCGTGTTCCTGGCACATGGAACATGCAGTCCAAGATGAACTGCCAGGCAGAGCTTGGTAAAAAAGGCAGGAAGAACCAGCTGCTCCCTGCTATGGGGCAGTGAGCAGATGCTATCTCATTCATTGTTGTTTGAGCAAGGTGATTTAATGTACTGACAGGCTTGGTCTTTTCCTTCCTTAGTTCTCTGCAAGGGACACAGATGTGGTTCTCACACACCTGAGAGAAGAAGAGCTGCATCCTCATTCTCTCTGGGCTATAGAAAAAACATGGAGACACTCCTCATGCATTTCTTGAAAGCTGGCACTCTGTCCATGTCTTGGGGCTTTTTTTGAGGAAGGTTTACAGCTTATAAGTGTTCTACAGAAAGTCTCAGTGCAGAGGGCAGTGCAGTGGCTCCCTCTGGGTGGAAGACCAAGTGAAATAAATCTTTTGCTGATCCTCCTCTCTGGGCACCTTCTGAATTCCATGACCTATTTGCCATGGATAGTTCATCTTGGATCTTTCTTGTTCTTACTTCATACTATGACCTTCTAGTCTTTACTCTCATCTATGTGTATGACTGCATCTTTAGACTACGGAATTCAATCTTGCTTAAAGATTGAATCTTACTTTTAAATTTTTGTGTCAGATCTTTTATACTTTTATACTTGGGGATAACAGTGATTTTATTGTCATGAATTGCAATGGCATAACAGTGCACTGATTGGTGCAGCAGAAATCTGCTTTAAAATTCATTAGTATTCTTATTCCTTTTGCTTTCTTTTTCATCGTCTTTATCCTTAGACTTATGGTTTGCTCACAGAATAATTTCTACTCCTCTCTTGTGATGCCTTGCCCCTTGGAACACCCAGATGAAGCCTCTGAGGGGCTGCAGGCCATCCACAGAGACTCTAACTGGGATCTTCACAGAGGGATGACTGCTGGTGGTTTGCATCTCCTTTCTATTCTTCATCTCAATATGGGCTGGCAATGTCTTGCTCTGCTACACAGCCAAGAGACAAGTGCAGGAGCTGGTGAGGAACTAGGAGGGACATAGAGCTGGGGCTGGTGAGAGTCATAGAACTTACTTTAAACTTTTAATTTATTTTAAAAGAGCATCCAACAGGTGCTTGTGTCAGGATGGCTAGGGCACTAGCATCTCCCTTGCAAACTGGGAAATGGGAAGGGCAAGCGGACATAATAACCAAGGGGAGAGAGCTGGATCATAAGACAGTCATCAGATTTTCCTAGCTATTGATGAAATCGATTAAGATAATGTTACTTAAATGGCAGTTCACCTTTCTGTAATTCATTTTCATTCTAAACGTTGTTAGCTCTTGTGCTCTCTTTTACTTTCTGTGGTATGCCTGTGCATGCAATACATACTCACAAACTGTTAACAGGCTTTTCTAGAGGAAAAAAGGATGACATATTCACAAGAAGCCACAAAGTATTCACAGCCAGCCCTAGATGTGTGAAACGCTGGGTCTGGTGCATAATTATGGTCACCTCCAGGCCTGTTGCATGAAAGATACAACAAAAGGAAAGAGCATCTTGAGCAAGCCGTATGACCTGTCATGGCAACACGATTCAGAGCTGAGATGTCAAGTAGGTGGGGAGAGGAAAAGGCTTTCTTAAGCAGAAGCTGTGCTGCAGCCTTATGAGTATTCGCTTGTCTCTTTCTGACTTACCTCCTACTCACACTGTGCTGCCAGCCATGAAGTTTGACTTGCAGGCAGTGCTGGCTGCTTCCCTTGCCTGGAGATTGTACCGGTGTCTTGTCTGAACAGACTGGCTCTGACTAAGATACATGACTCCACAGAGAGCTCTTCTGGAAATGAGGCCTCTGTCTTCATCCAGGCTGCTCATAAGGAGTGTGAAATTCTCCCTAAGGGGAAGAACGCTGGTCAATGTATGGGTTGCATAGAAGAAAAGAACCTCATCTAGACTGCCAGCTGTCCTCTAGGCACACATCTAGGAAAGATATCTGTGTGTTCTGCTTCCTAATAGCAAAGTGATGGCATTATCTTTATGGCATTTATCCTTCCAAAAGCCTTTTGGGATACTAATGTCTTGCATTCCCAAGGGATGGAGAACTATAGTTCAGAAATGATTTATCAAATGCTACACAAGTTGTGTCTGTGCAGCAGAGCGCAATGCTCTGTAGGAAGCTCTGATATGTCTTTGTCTTGCATGCCTGCAAGGGAGCTATTGAGCTTGAAAGTGACTTTTTGTGTCTGCTGTGTGTGTCTCTTTCCAATAATGCCAACAGATGTTTCTAGGGATTATGACTCTGAAAAACTTCTTATCATGAATGTCCACAATCTCTTGAATCTTCTGAATTGAAGGATTTTAAATTAGTACTGATGTGTGCTGACCGTTTTTGCCTTTTCCAAACAAGTTCCCACTAACTAGTATGATCACTGTTTTGTGACGTTTTTCTTGTACCAGTCTGCACTGTTTTGCCACCTCCCACTGGTGCTCTGTAAAAAATTAGCCTTAAATATATTTTGCTCCATTTATCTATTCATATAGTTAAAATAAAACTTTTACTACTGTAGCTGTTGACATGTGACTGTAGCACACCCAGCATTTGCAGAAATGTTGTCCAGTGGAGTAAATCATGTTTCACTTTTTGCAGCTGACTGGAGTTTCCAAGACTCTTTGTGACTCTTGCAGAAATTCTTTTCTAGTCAGCTGTACTTGCGGTTTGGTTCTGATATTTGTTAAAAAAGTGGGAAAGAAATGGTTCACCAGGAGTAATTTCTATGTGCCCAGCAATTGGATATGCTTAGAGTTTGAGTAATAAAATATTATTTGGAG
>NW_008239110.1:12240620-12249301 GCF_000691975.1 Corvus brachyrhynchos
TTCAGCAGGCAAATTCACTCAGAAAACTGTTCAGTGATAGGCAGAGTGATGAATATACTGCAAGTATTGCACGTGGAGAAATATTATGATAGTGGCTTAAATCAGGGAAAATACAGCAGGCTGTAGCATAACCTAGGTCTTGGAATCAAGAATTATGGATTGACTGCAAAAAAGCTGACTCATTATTTGTGCCTCTGGCAGATTTCTGTTGCCCAACTGTGTGTATCTATTCTCTTGAGTCAGGATTTGGTTTGTGGGCTGGTGAGTAAAATTTACAGCATTTCTGAAAGCATGAAACTGAAAAATGAATCTTTGAACAGGCATATGTGGCACATCTTACCAGCAACAATTATTTGCTAAGGCTACAAAACCAGTGCCTTGCAGATGTTTCTCTGTTTCACCTGAAAAACCAGACACACTGCAGAACTTTTTATGCCTGTATACCAAAAGTGCTAAAGGAATGCATCTTGCAAATTGATAGGCTGTTCTAGAGTTTAAAACAAAGTTGGATCACTGCACAGTAAAATCACTTTAATTACAAAAGCCATGTTCCTTTACAGTCTATAAGATCAATCCTAGTTTTTAGAATCTCTACTTTCACCTAACCCCATGCAGTTGAAATTAAGTGAGGGTTACAACAAAGAAAGGTTTTAAGGCTACTGGATTTCCCTCATCACTGTAACTTTCAAACAACACTTGGCTAAATTGGTACAGCATTCTCCTGGGACATAAATAACACAGTATTCAACTGCTGGGAAAATAACTTATTAAAAAAATTCAATCATTGAAGGGTTCATTCTTGGATCAGCAGAGGCATGCACAAAACCTATTTAAGCTAATAGGTTTGCAGGCACGATCCTGATTCCTTACACCAAATAATGTGTCAGCATGATCAGATTTCTTCATGCTGAATATCTGCAACTTTTCTCAAAGTCAGTAAGAGATGTGTTTTATGTGCGTGGTGCATACTGGATACATACAGGAAGAATCAGGGCCCGTATCTCCCTTCTGTAGGTGCTGAATACTCATACCTTTCATCTGTAATGGAAACTGAGGACCTCATTTTTTTAGCTAAATGGAGCTAATAAACAATGAAAGGAGATATTTTTAGCTCTGTGAGCTTTGCTCATTAAATGAAGAGATGGGCACCATGAGGTATAAAATGTTAACCTTGCAGAAAATGAAGTGCCTTGGACTCTACACACAAAATTTAATACAAGATGATATTTTAGGGAGAGAATATATATGTATTTATCTCTATACACTATATCAATACAGAGGAAAAAGGGAAAAAGTTATATCCCTGAAAGTGAAATGAGAATTCTCACACTGTTTTCTTCATAAGAAACTTGTATAGGTCCCTTCCCCCCCACCTCCTCCTCTTTATTGCTCATTATTTGTACTGTAGATTCCATTAATAGGCAGCTTACTTGCACAGGTAGGTCCTCGGTATAGTAAGAGACCATTTCTGTCTTCCAGAAGCTTATCATCTGTGCATCGTGCTGAATTCTCCAGGATTTACTGTAGGGATGTGAGTTATGTTTGTTTTTAGAGAAACTGGTTTGATAAAAACCTAAGTCTGTGTTGAGGCAACAACTGTTTTATGATATTGTTCTGGTTTAACACCAGCTGGCAACTCAGCCCCAAACAGCTGCTCACTTACCCCCTCCCAGTGGGGTGGGAAGAGAACAGGAAGAGAAAGAGAGAGGAAACTTGTGGGTTGAGGTAAAGGCAGTTTAATAGATAAAGCAAAAGCCTAACATGCCAGCAAGATAAGGAATTAACACCCCACTGCAGGTGTTCAGCCACCCCCAGAAAGACAGGGCTCTGTCACATGAACTGGTCACTTGGGAAGACAAACACCATCACTTCAAAGGTCTGCCCTTTCCTCCTTCTTTCCCCAGGTTTATATGCTGAGCATGATGCCATATGGAATGGGATATGCCTGTGGTCATTTGGGGTCAGCTGTCCCAGCTGTGTCCCCTCTCAACTCCTTGTCCACCCCCAGCCCCCTTGTTGGTGGGGTGAGGAGCAGGAAAGGCCTTGGCTCTGTGCAAGCCCTGCTCAGCTGTAGCAAAAACATCCCTTTACTATCAACACTGTTTCCAGCACAAATCCAAAACACAGCCCCATACAAGCTACTATGAAGAAAATTAACTCTATCCCCACCAAAATCCACACCGATATAATCAAGCACCAAATCCCAAGCAACAGAAATGAGTGCCTTCTTAAAACACTTGTTAATTTTGTGCTTACTGAGTAGTATTCACCTTCTTTTTTTTTTTTTTTTTTTTTTTTTTTTTTTTTTTTTTTTTTTTGTCGAAAGTAACTCAGCTATACTGTACTGAAGTAGACAGTATGTACTAGATGAGCAAGTTGCCATTATGTGGACTGGAATATGTAGCATTATCTTCCTAGCCAGCTACCAGTGGTGTGTATAAGTAAATTACATTCCTGAGTAGCTCTATTAACTTTACACATGAATATGTATTTCCAGCAAATTTTATGACATAGTCTTGCATATAGAATTACTCATATATAAAATTTCTGCAAGGATCCTAATGCTTGTAGTAGGTATATGGGTTACAGCCCTTCCAAAGAGTAAGCATGTAAATTCTGAATAGAATTTTAAAGTCACATGTATTCAAATTCTTAATTTCATATTTTTCTGACTCACAGATCTATAAACTTGTTGTTATATGGAGTGTATGTTTTTTCTTTTTCAGGGAAAAGAAGATTTATTTTAAGGCTAAAAGGACCTAAAAAAATTAGTAGAGTGTAGAAAAGCAGTAGTCAAGTATGTAATGCAAACCAATAAAAATTTAACTGGGACAGAAAACCAATCAGAACTGTTTTTTCCAACCCAGAACAGATGATGTAAATTGTGTATCAACAGATAACAAAAAAGAATTTAGAAAACTGTTTATCCCACCAGGCACAAGGCTTAAGCCAAAAACACTTGGATCATCCAAAGGAATTATAGATAGTATGACAAAGCAGCACTAAAATAATGGGCCCCAATAGATTGTGGACACCTTGTATTGCCCTGAATCTCCATTCTGAAGATGTTGTGATTTTTATGAGGATATGATGATTTCTTTAAGCAGACATGGTGATCTTTTTTCTTTTCAGAAGACAAATATGAAGGTTTAAAATGGTCCAGACCCTTTAAAAATGACAATTTTCACAATCAGTTAAAACACCATCCAAAGCCACTGTCTGAGCACAAACTATAAAGTGTCTAATGTGGGATCACTGAAAATGTGTTTTTATGACCAATTAAGTGTTCAGTTGGGATGAAAAGTTTTCTGAAAACACCTTCATTTTCTTAAAGCAGAGAGTCCTCTCAATTACCTTGTCTCAGCTTTAGACAATAACCACTTCAAAGTGTGTTATTTCTCCACAGCTCCTGCAGCTGAAACTTTTGCAGTTGCTTTAATTTGTCCTGTATGTGTGACCAGCTGAGACACACTCATAAATGGTGAGCATCTTAATAACTAACAGGCCCTTTCAATTTAAGACTTAAGAAGGCACTTTAGGTGGGTTGGACTCTAAGGCAGTGCTATCAGAAGCTTTTTTATAGCCAGGGGTTTCTTTATTGAAGAGACACTTGGGGTGAGTGGTGGGAATGGTTCTAAAATACATCCTGCTCTTGGAAGGACCCTGAACACCTGAAAGGTGATTTGAATGTTTGGTATGAAGAACTTTAGCCTGTGTGTGTGGGCACACAAAAGTTTTCTCTCCTGAGGTGGATTCTGCCTGCTTACTTTTCACATCTCTTCACTTTTCCTACTTACCAGCTTTACCTGTATCTAGGTATAGTGGGTGAGAGGCAGCCAGTCAGAAGCAGCTTAGAAACTGCTTAACAGGACGGCTACATATGTTTTGCTAAGGATTATTTCCTAGTTATTTATTATTCTTGATGACTAGTATAACAACATTAAGACACTACTCAGGCATTTCTGAATCGGGGCCATTTGAATCTGCGTCTGGAATGCAGATGTCTTTTCACCTGAGAACTGCATTGTCAGAAATGTCTTTAGCTGGGATCACACATAACCTGTGAGTTATTCAGCTAATCAAAATAGTTTTTCTAAGCCTTTGCTATTTGCATCCAGCAATAATAATTTGTACTTGTCCAGCTGATTGTGCTCTCTCTCATTCATTCCTCCTACATTATAGACCTGCTTCTGAAGGATGCTGAGTATCTGTGGTTTGATTGAAAGTTATTGCATCTCTCAGGAGTAAATTTAATTTGAGTGATACCCCATATATTGCAGTGTGATATGATGCATTAAAAAATAAAGCACTGACAGAGTATCTATAAGCCATTATTTTCAATCTTATTTGAGAAAAAGAAATCTTAGCAGAGAAAGCCATAGAATTAAACTGGTTTTTATTCTTTGACTAATACAGAAATTCATTGAATTTTCCAAAAAAACAAAAAAGAAAAAAAATAAGGCATTGATCATAAACAACCTCTGGCCGCTGTTAACAGCTGGGATTGGTGGTTTGGTACTAACATTATTTCAGGTAAATGAGAAAGCAGAATTGTAAACAAAGGAAAATGGTCGATTCCCCAAGTGAAACATGGGCTGATTCCTAGTATTTATAGCTTAGTACATCCTCATTAATCCATTCTGGGTTTTTTCTTTTATACTGATTAATGAAGAATACTAATGCAACGTTTCTCTGCTGTTTTCTAACTTTTCTGTTATACTCAAGACCTTACTTGCTAACATATATATTGCTTTTCAAAGAGCTCATGCAGTTTTTACTTGGATTGACACAGAAAAGAATCCCTGCATTTCTTAAACTATTAATAAATACTTTATGTGATGAAAACCTACTGAAGCCAGCAGGAAACAAAATCCAGCAATTAGATAGCAGCAGAAATCTGTTTTTCTTTTCTGATTAGGATTCAATGGAAGAGTGAGGTTATGGTAATTATGTCTTTAAAAAAATACTTAAAAATATTTGCCTTTTTTTGACATATTTGTCCACAGAGTTAATTATCTTTTCCTAAAAAAACCCTGTGTACTCCAATCAAATCTATTCTCAGACTAAAATTTATATCAGAGCATTTTTAATAATTTTTTTTGTCTACAGCCTGTAAGAAAAATAAAGTTATATTAGCTATGAAAAGAGCGTTATTTAGAGCTTAGTGCACAGATGCACAGAAAGACTTACAATGGTGTCCATAATTTTGGAGACTTATGACTCAATTCAGTCAAGTTGTAGCACTGACAAAAATTACTTTGTTCTCAACATGGTCTTAGTCTATGTGTCACTTTTAATTTATGTCTGGACTGGTAGAGAGTTATTATTATGCAGTTTCTATTGTAAAGCTGTTGTATATGTGATGTTTACTGAAAATTTTGAGCTTTGTAAAACAATGTGTTTTAAAAGGTTCAAATCTAGGTTTTTTACTTTTATTTCAGGATCACATTTTCAAAGGAGTTCAAAAGTCAACACTGCAGAACTTGTTTGGAAATAAGGCTTTAGTCTGACACACTTAAATCTTTGCTATCCTGATCTAACTGGACTGAAGACCAGCAGTAACAAGAGGTGTTAGGTGAGCTCTACCACTAGCAATGACGTATTCTGTCACCTACTGAAAAAGCTAAATTTAATATTTCATTTACAGTTAGTAATATGTAATAAGTGTAAAATTTTGGATGAGATGTTGCTGAAAACAACTTTTATTCTGTAACCATTTCCATTTTGAGAAATTGTAATGAGCTGGTTTGGCCACATAACTGATACATTTGGACAGCTGAGTTTGCTCAAAGATTTTGTTCAGGTGAGGTCAGCCTTGACCTGTGTTTCCCTCAGGGAAGTGTCAGGCTGGTAAGGCCTTGGAGCAAGGGAAATTGAGACAGAGCCTTTTCCAAGCTGACTCTGCTAGATGGTCTTCTGTGAAACTCTGTGGAACTCTATGACCTGTGTTCAATGCTATAAAAGCTGCATTTGTGGAGGCTCAAGCTTTTGCTTCCTTCTCAGAGCCCTGTTCCATCACCTGACTGCATTTATTATGGCTGTTCTCCTTTAGTGGCCATCACCTTGCACAGGGTGGGTTGTGCGACTGCTGATGATTGCCAGAGGACAGGGAGGATTTTTATGGATATCTTTAGCTTCGTGGAACCCATCTGTATATTACACTGAAATACTGAAAATATTCCCCCTTAGATTAGGACATGTCGATGTTGAAGGTAAAGATGCTGAAATTCTGTCTGCAGACCAGTAAAGGAGCAAAACCTTTCAAAATGCAGTCTACTATTTTCTCAGTAAATATTCGTGGTCTACATGTTGTCATCTCTCATAATCCACTTTCTGAGAATGTCATACAAGGTCCTCAATGCTGTACAAGGTCATGCTGTTCACAAGTGGGGAAATGCAAACAGAAAGCTGGGGACAGTTCCTGAGAAGGTAAACACAAACCTAAGGAGCTGGCACAAGCAGGTCAGTTTTTGCCCGCCTACAAAAAGATTTGCAGGAATGAGGATTGCTGGAGAGCTACTTGAGTTATTTAAAATGACTAGTAGGAAAATGTATTAATGGCTCTCAGTTGTGTCCGTGAGCTATAAACTGTAATGCCACTCATTAGATACCTTCTGTGATGATGGAGTGACTTGAATAGAAGTACTGAGACACAGCAGATCAAAGAGCGACTGCATAGAAAATGTTTGGCTTTATCAGACTCAAATATAAGTTAAATACTCATCAGGAAAGCTTAAAAGTTTTGAGAGAAATATTTCAAAAAAAGATAATTTGGAAGATCAACAGGAGAGAAAAGTGTCAAACATTAGAAACCTATGCTTTCTGCACAAGCTGCATTTTTGGTATCATCTGGAATATTGCTATGAGGCATGGCAAAATTTTGATTTAAGGTTTTTATCCTAGAAAATGTAGAGTCTTCAAGTTCTGCTGAAATTCTCCTTGAGATTATCAGATGAGTTAGAGAGAAACACAGAGATCTAATATAGTGAAGTGTGGCTTTCAAGAGAAGGTAAAAAAAAAAGTGTGGAAAGTCATTGGAATTTATGTAAAGGATTTTATCACGGCATTCTTTTTTTTTCCTCTAAATTTTCCTTTATTTTTGTAAGCAGCCTTAGTTATCCAACTGTTTCACAGTTCAGTGTGGGATGTTTGTTTTTGCACTGAATAGAGATGTCCCTGAGAATTACCATTCATGCTTTAATCTATTTAGCAACTGCATATGGCCTTTTAATATGGAGACTTTGATCATAGCTCTGAGTTCAGTTTGTTTCTGGATCTTCCTTTAACAGTATCTGTGCAATTGTATCACTGCTTAATATTGAGTTAAATATTCAGTAGTGAAGCTTCTTTCATCTATATTCTATTTTTCTCATTTCTGAAAACTTTTTTTCTCTAGTAGTTGCAAAACTTTTACTCCCTCTACATTTTCAGTCACAGTCTTTCATGCGCTCAAGGCGTTCAATATAATTGATATTATATTGATATTATATAACTGATAGCAGACAGCCTACTTGAGTAAAATATGAGACAAAGACAAGCCTGAAAGACATCTGTGGGGGCATGAGGGACCCCATGGAGCTGAGCAAGGACAGTATTAGGTGAGTTCTGTGCTGTGAACTCAGAGGGCTTCAGGTTGGGCAGCAGAGCTGACACTGCACTGGAGGAAGCCTTAGTGGAGGCAAAGGGCTGGGTGACCCCTGTGCAATGGGCCCTGCTCTCTCATTCTGTTAATTCAGCTCTTTTTTCCTAGGGTGTGTCAGCTGGGGCTGGCCCATCCCCTTTCAACATTGCAAGGTTTTGACAAAAGAAGCACCATTTGAGGCAGAAGAGGTTATATTTTTGGCAGTGTAAAATATAAAAAACATTTTGTTAAATGGGAAAAACAGGAGTTTGATATGTTATGCAGAAAACTTTGGTATTGACACATAGCTGAGCATTGGAGAGACACATTCAAACATTGTTAGAGGTGGAGACCTAGTAGGATACTTGGATAGATTGTGGTCTTGAGGTGAAAACTTCCATGACAGGCAGGATGCATTATACTCTGCCACAGAAAAAGGAGATAGTGGGGGGTAGCTATGGGAAGGATTATTTTGTTCCTTTTGAGCTTGAGTTATGCTGTTAATATAGGCTGAATGTCTGTGTTCAGTTCAAATGGTCGAAAGCTGAGCACCATTACTGCTAATCACCCCCAGAACCTGCATTTTCTTGCCAAAACACAAATGCTGATGTGCTGACACAGCAAGTTTTCATGTCTTGGGCTGGAGCCACCTTATATTATACATTTAGTGCCTGCAAGAAGAGCCAATTTGCTACTGGCAGGTAGCAGTTTTCAAATTTTCATAGAGTTTCACAGAAGACCATCTAGGATAGACAGCTTGGAAATGGCTCTGTTTCCCTTGCTCCAAGGCTTTTGCCTTACCAGTCTGACACTTCCATGAGAGAAATGGATTGAAGGTGGCTTGTTCCAGCAGACTTTCTATTGCTACTGCTCATTACCTGGTTTGAGCCAAGGATTACTCTGTTACTAGCTTTGAGGGCAGAGCACTCCCTGTCACTAGGAGAGTTCACATCAGTGGGCTCAGACTGCCCACGGGGGAAAATGTGTGTGACTTTTCCTGCTGCCCTTTGGTGCTCTGCTGTGCTGTGTGCCATGTTAGCTCGTTTTCCTGCCTGCTGAA
>NW_008239110.1:12249415-12268909 GCF_000691975.1 Corvus brachyrhynchos
AGTAACATGGGAGGCAGATCTGGCTGGCCCAGAAACTGCTGCAGATGCTGCCAGCCACCTCAAAACTCTGTTAAAACAAGAATTGTACTGGAGCCATACAGTTGGTTGCCAGATTTCAGAGGACATTGGTCCTTTTGCCTACTTGAGAGAACAGCAGACATAAACCACTGTGAGGGAAGGCTCAGGGTTCTAGGGGCTGCTGTACTTTTGGAAGGGTTGCAGTCTGGTTTTTTGCTGCATGGTGCCATTTGGCATGAAACACAGTGGCAGCCTGATGGTGGTGCCTTTTTGAAAGGGAAAGCTACTCAGAGCTGTGTTGGAGTCTGGCTCTGCCAGAATTGTCCCTAAGCTCTGTGAGGGTTAGGCTGAAGCTTGAACTGTGTGAAATATTGATGCAGGAGGGCAGGTTGTCACTGTGTCTGCCAGTCACCCTGCCTGTGGCGAGCATGGGCAGCAGAGAGATCTGCTGAAGGACATGTTCCACAGAGTCAAACTGTCTTCCTCACACTTGTTTCCCCTCAAAAGCTTGCTTTGAAAGGCTTTTTAGCCTGGCAGGTGCTGCCATCGCTGACATGGCTGTGTACCCCCCACCCCTGCTCCATGGGGAAGTGCATGAGGCTGGCAGTCACCAGATGTGCAAAGCCTTGCTTCTGCACAGCCTCAGATAGTGAGAGCACATGGCTCTTACAGGCAGCAGGGCAGAACAGGCCACATGGGACCCCGGGCACTAATAATATGCATTTCATAATGCGCTGCATGGAAAACAGAAACAAACCAGCAGTGACAACAAAGCTGTCCAACAACTGTCTTCCACAGTGAGCTGCTTTGCACTTGGCTTCTGAAGATTATTTCATTTTGGTTGAGTTAATAACTGAGAGCCTTTGAGAGCTGTATGAAAGGAAAGAACAGCCTTGGTTTTGAGACATAAACAGCATAAAAAGCAGTTTTGTCCCAAGTTCTTCTTTTTCTTTTCTTCTGTTTAGTTTTCAATGAATTTGAAACAATAATGTTTTAAGTATCTCTTTATGCAAAAAATTAGGTCTGACTGTTTCTGTTGTCTGTGTTGTTTACATGTCACCATCCAGAGTTATCTCCTCTTTTTTTGAAGAGAACTGCTTTGCCCAGTAGGATAATTCTGGATGTTAGCTAATGATGGGAAGTAGGAGCTGGTGGGGAGCAAGGGGACTCCAACACCTCTTGCCACGGGCAGAATTTCTGTGTCTGAGATATCAACAACATCTTTAGTGCAGCCTTGCGTTGCAGCACCAGCCCAGCATCAGCTCTCAAGGGTTAAGACATCCACATATAACAATTAAAAGGGGGAGCAGGGTTGTAGGCGTTCCCTGCTCACTAGCTGCAGTGTGCCATGTCCCCCTGATGCTGGTGTCATACCTGCTAGGCTTCTGGAGAGGAATGGATGGGATATGTGCTGGTTGTGTTTGCTGTCAGCTGAGGACTACATGCAGTAATTTGAAGGCAATATCTCCAGCAGCTCCTGTGTGGACATGGCACAGCTCTGGCTGCTGAGTCCCCTGGAACTTCCAGACATCCAGAGCTGAATTATGTGCTGGTTGCAGTTTGGAAATAATGCAGTACCAGACATTGGGGTTTTTATCCTCACTACTTTACTCTTCCCTTGTTTTCTGTGCTTGAATACTAGTTAATCTCATCCTGTCTTTCATTTAACTAAAAAAAATAAACTTTTTTTTTTATGTGTTCCTTTTCCTATGCTATTTATCCCCAAAATTTTATTTTGAAGTCATAATGCTTTATAGAAAGGGAAATGTTCTGTGTCTAAATTGGTGCAATCATGAGCAAATAACACACAGGTTATTCTCAAAAAACATCAGTAGATGTACTGTGACTGCATGAATGTTGACAGGCTAATAAACAGGAAAGGCTGTGGACTGAACTTTATATATAAATGTGAGGGTGGTATCCATCCCTCCCTGCTCTTAGAATGTGTGTGTGCATTCTTGTTCTGTCTTTTACAGTACCAATAGTTCATCTTTAATAAATCAAAGGCAGATATTTCTTACTTGTTTGCTCTCTGAAGGAGGGGATTTCAAGTCATACCCTAAACAGTTTTGACACACAAATGATGTCTGATGAAAAGTGCTAAAGGTAGTCCTTTATTTAGAGATGTGTTGAGAAATACACGAGGAAATGAGTTTATCTTCTCTCTCACAGGAGGAGAATAAGATGAAAGACATACTGTCCTTTTGTCCTCTTATCTCCAAAGGAGGCTGGGTTCCTGTCATCCTGTGAAGAAACTCCTTTACAGTTGTCTAGCCAGGAGAGTTTCTACCATGCCTCTTTTGTTGTGCCCGGGCACCCTGGTGACTTGGCTGACATTGATAGGAGTGTTTCTCTTCCCAGCCCTGCCTGCCTGCCTGCCGTATGGTCTGACGCCTGTCAGCTGCCTGGAGCGCTGCTGCTGGAGCACCTCCTGCATCCGTGGGCTCCTCGTTTTGCAGCAAGGGCTCAGCAGGAGCTGCAGGCTGCTGGCACACTTCTGGTCTTGATGTGAAATTAATTGACACAACTTGAATCTTTGGAGATGGTGCCAGAAGGAAAAAGACTTGTGAGATAGCAAAGAAGAAATATGATGCAAAATTTTGTGTCGGCATTCTTCTGTTGGAGAGGTTTGACTTTTCTTTTACAGCTTGGTTGCTGTGCCTTGCAGCCATAAAAGGCTCCATTTACAGCTTTTGGGACTTGTGGTTAGCTCAACAGTTCTGTGGGTTTCTTTAGCCAGGAGAGGTTCACTGTTGTATGAAAAGATGATAACAGGTTCTTTATGCTGCTGTGCAGCCTCATCTCTAAGACTGGCAAATCTTGTCACGTTTGTAAAAAACTACTGCTACTGGTGCAGGGTTTGAAAAAGCAGAAAAGAGGAGTTCATTTCTGAATTAAGTTCCTGGGTGTAATGAAGGAGACTTTGTAATTGGAGTGTTACATAAATACTGTACCATTTGTAAGGGCATACTTGGGTAAGGTGCTCTCATCTACAAAATTGTAACTTGTTGCAGAGATCAAATTAATTTACATTTTTTTTTTCACTCTACCTTTTATACAGGAAACCAGTTCAATAAAGGTCCCTTTTTTCTTGTACTTAGTGCCTTCTTCTGTGGGTCATACTAACTAAAATATTCTAAATTTTTCCAGAAGTCTCTGGTTTTTCTGCTCTGTGCCTCACTGAAAGCTTCACAAATGAAGACAGCTAAAGACATAAATAGTGTCTAAAGAGTACATATCTGAGATTTGCATATGTTCAGAAATTTACCAGCCTTGTTTCCAGGAAAAGTGAGGATGAATCACCCTCCAGAGGGGCTGTTTTCTCTTTGCTGACTGTAGAGGAACTTTAGCTTGGTGTCAGGAAGCTGAAGTTATAGGAAGCATTCATCTAATCCAAGAAAGAGTATTCCTCTTCTGAAGGAGAGATCGAGCTGGTTCTAAAACACAGAGTAACAGAAAAGTGAAGCACATGCAGATACCATGTGAAGGACAGAGGTGTGCACTACAAGCTTGCCATACATACCAAGCAGTAACAGGAGTTATGGAGGCACTTCACAGGAGTACAGATCCAGTAAACTGGAAACAGGATGATGTCTTTTTCAAAGCATGTAATGTTTGAAAGTAGACGTGATGATTTGTACCTCTTAATAAAAAATACACAGATATGTGTGTACAGATAGGTACTGCCATATATATGGGAAATCTGCCCATATTCTGGGCACCCATAACTCTGCCTAAATGATGAGATGTGTGCCACTTCCAGTCCAGGAGGAATTTAAACACATTTACACAACTGTGACAAAGTGACCAAGTCTTCTTTGGTGTACACACAGAGAATGCAGCTGTCTGTACTTCATAGACCCACGGAGTAGTTTAAGTTGAAAGGGAACTCTGGGGACTGCCTTGTCAAATCCCTGTGAAAAGCAGGACCAGCCAAATCAGGTTGCTCAAGATTGTCAAGTTCTGACTATCTCCAGGGATGCAGATTCCTTAATTTCTCTGAGCAGCAATCCAGTGTTTGATCACCCTTGTTTGTGGTGAAGAATAGAAATACTCTGCTACCTAGTGAGAATTTCCTTTTTTTCAGTTTGTCTGTTGCCTCTCATCCTGTTGCTGTGCACCATTCAGAAGAGCCTTTGGTCTACCTTTTCCCATTAGGTAATTGTAGACAGCAGTAAGATCCCCCATTAAGCCTTCTCCTCTTAATGCTGAACGAGCCCAGCTTTTTCAACCTCTCCTTGGCCATCCTGTGTTCCAGTTCCCTGATCACCTTGGTGGCCCTTGGACTTGCTCCAGTGTACTGATGTCTGTCTTTACATTGGTGAACCCCAAAAAGAACACAGAAGTCCAGAAGTGGTCTCATATGTACTGAGTTGAAGGGAAGAATCACTTGCCTGGACCTGCTGGCTAATGCAACCTGCTATGCAGCCAGCTTTTGCTGCTGATGTATTTAACTTGCAAATGTTCATTCTGTAGCTATGCCATCTATTCACCCAGTTAGAACAGAAGAAACATAGGGAAAAGACATATCAGTATACATATGGAGATGGAATTAAACACATGATTCTGATGAACAAATGTCTTATGACTCACAACCACACTAAATAGAAAAGTTTGAGCAGGGCTGCATCACACAACTTGCAGTTCTTACAGCTTCTTTAGAAGTACTTTTTCCACAGTCAGCTTTGAGAAGGAATTTCTTGTGTATATTCTAATTTCACCCAAATAGAGATGAATGGTTGGAGGTTATTGGAGCATCCCTTACCTAAGGGTACTAGAAGCATAAGAGGCATTAGTGGTTTTATCTTTAGCTTGTGCTATTTCTGTTTTAAACAGCAATTTCAATAACATTCATCACACCAAAGAAGGTCCGTTGGTAAGAAGTGAGATATCATTAAAATGTATAGAACAACTTCTATCCAGTTTGTCCTTTTTAATTTTATGCATGTCCTCTACCTGTGAAAGACCTTGGCCCCTAAGCAGTCATTTTGGAAATATGTACTACCTTTATAGATAACTGCTTAGTAATGACAGTAGTCTAATTTTGTTAAAAAAAAAATCTATATACACACACATATGTATATATACATATATGTATATATGTGTATATATATAAATATATATGAAGGGTTCAAAGCCAAAGATTCCTGGATCACTTTTAAATGGTGCCCACAGAAAATGCTGAGAAACATTTATTCATGATTTAACTGTCTAAAAATCTCTTGTGTATCTTTAAGAAAACAAGGCTATTCTTATCCCTAGGACTGAAGGCTTCCATTTGCAAATATGTACCTACCTCTTTATTAGGAGAGTGTTGTACACTAAGATTTTGGCTACCCTGCTTGCAAGTGGTGATCAAAATATTACATAGCAGTTCCAGGTTGCAAGAGAGGTAATATCTTTCCATTATGGATAATAAAGTGCTAATGATAAATTGGCTGTAATAGCTAGAGGCCTGGCCAAAACTCTTGACTTACTGAGGCACGATCACATTACATATACTGATAAAAATATTGAATTAGGGACTATTCTTACAGAAAAATTTCAAGATCTATATCAGAACTACTCTCATTTAGAAACCGAACTGGAAGTGATAGTGACAATTATTCTGGTTTATTATAGTTTTATATAGGGCTACCTGTAAGTCCAGATTTCATTTAATATCGCCTCTGTCTTCACTTTTGTTAATTGAGGTATGGCATAATCAGCTTTATAATAATTGGTGGGAGAATACTAGCTTTGGTTTTTGCAAATCCATCTCCTATTGGCAGGAATTAGTATCCAGATATGATAAAAATTTTGCAGTTAGAGAAACAGTTTTGTTCTTTTAGTAGTTTTAAAATAAACACAAAAGCTATACATGAACATTACCTAGTATAAAATATATTGTTATTCTAAATAAGTACTGAAAAATTAGGTGAAATAAAACTGGTAATATAGAGGGAGGTTAATTTGAGATATATTTGGTAGTCCAAATTAATTCTTAGAAGAGTATATTATATTTGTCACCTTGCATTAAATTAATTTGATGGTTCAATAAACTAAACGAAGGAGCAATTAAAGCACCACAAATAGAAAGTTGTTAATTCTCCTCTTGCTGGATTATTTTACAGTTTAACACACTTTTTGTCTACTGGTATCTCTGCTGTAATATAGACATACTTGTGAGAAAATCAACCAAAGTATCATTCATCTATCATATCAGTCCTCTGACAAACTAATGTACCCTGGATATAGGGATCCTTTGTCCTTTCACTATTTTCCCTGTAGGCACTCTAAATGGCTAGAAATAGAGATGTGCTGTTTCAAGGGGTGTATGGGTTCAAAACCTCTGCCATTTATGTTGGTGAGAACTCACTGCAGAAAATAATTTGAAATGTGGTTTTCTTTCCTTTCAAATTTCATCTGAAAACAAGCATAGAAGACAGTACTTCTGTCAGTGTCAAGGGGTAGGAATAAATTATTTCCGTAAAATAGTAGCAGAAAACTATGGCTAGGCACCTGCACACTCTCTCCCCTCTGCCCCCCCTGCCCTGCCTTTCTTTAGACCACCACAATTAATTTCAGGTTTTCAGCTAAAGTTGTTTTTAAAGGGGTGACCTGGTATCTTTTACTTTTAACTTAGTCTTGCAGATGAACACTCTCTGTGTCTGGGATCAAAACTGAAAACCAGAAAATATCAGAATCCAGGGCCACTCTAGGCTATGAGAAAACTTCCAAGTTAATAGATGAAGGTGTTCCGAAACTGCCCAAGAACACCAGCAGATTCTGCAAAACAACTCAGGGGCTCTAGAATACATGAACAGAACATTTTATGTCACAAGAATATGGGGTATTGGCATCTGTAATATGGACAAGAGCCCTTATTTGAAGTTGTGCTTCAGTTAAAACCGAACCAGAAGAGAAATATTTGATTTTGTTACACTTCCTCTTCTTTAGATATTAGCTATCGAGTTTTTGTTTTTTCTTTTAATGGACAGATGGTTGCCATGCAATTATGTATATTCCTGGTTTTATGGTCAATCTTTTGCTTTAGAGGATATGAGGGAAGACTGGACTTCAATAAAGTTACACAGAAGCAATCCAAAAGAATTAAAAAGAATGTGTGAGAAAACATAGGGCTTTGTGAAGGGCTTTACAGGTTAATCAGAATATTTGATTCTGAATCTGGCTTCATCTTCTATAAGACACTCTTTAGGCAGAGGAAGAACTCCAGCAGATGTGCCAGGCACAATTTCCTTTTACAAGAAATGTGCCTCTTGGATTTTCATGGCAGCCTGTTAAGGCAGGAGACCACATTTGTTGATCTGGAGCATTGTCTAATAGGGCAACACTCAGACCTGTGGCCAAGCTGCTGACCAAACCTTGATCTCTTAAACACAGATTCCCAAAGTAAGGCAAACCTAACTTGTGATCCACCCTTGGAAAAGGAAAGTAAACTAGTTTGTAGCATTTTGTACCCAGATCATTGTGAATCACTGGGATGAATTATGGATCGCTGTACCTCTGAGAGAAAGATGTACCAGAAAGAGGGATTTGTAGTCCCCTTAGCTACTGCTTCCTTATTTTCATTGATCCGGTCATGCCTTATGAGTCCGAACAGCAAAACAAATCCACCCTGGACCAGGTAAGTGCCAGTATTTGATGATGAGAATGAACTTCTTCAAGGGATGGATGTTTGAGAGCAGTCTTGGAATAGAGGAAGGGCTTTGAGTAAATATTTGTGGTGCCAGAATGTAGGGCAGATTAGAAGCCTTACAACACAGAGCATTAGGGAAAACATCTTTTCTGCATATGCTGTCATTTTGACTTCTACTGTGGGAATATTAATTAATTTCTTTTCGAAAATTTATTATATTGGCTCACAAAAGTTTGGACTTTCTAGCTATTCCTGGGGGATATGTGGTCCATTGAAGGCCTAATATAACACCTAAGTTCTTAAAGATAATTACCTTCCCTGCCTCTGTTTTTGTTATGCATTGCATGCATTTTTCTGAAAAGATGTCTTACATCTCCTGTATGTGTTGCTAGCCTTTTGCTTTTTGCAATAATTTGCTTTATGGTGTTCCATGGACACAGTGTTGTTGTACCTCATTTCCTTCAGTGTGAATTGGCAATTAACTTCTTGTCTGTGTGAATATATCTTATGTTTACTTAGAGCCTCTTCCTCTGAAGGAACCCAATGTTATACAAGCATTAGGCCTTAGGATCATTCTAGCACGTAAGGGATGTGCCTTAGCCTGCTTCTTGAGACATTCTTATCTCATGCAGTGCTTCCAGCTCCACATGCACACTCTGGCTGGTAGAAAAATTTTATTGTTTTCTATTGGAATTTGGCATGAAAAAAATCAGTTAATTGCTTGCTCTAAGATCTTGGCTGAAATGACCTACCAGAACAAATTACCAGCAGAGGTGGAATCCCCAGCGCTCTGTCTCTCTATGCTTGTGACTCCTAGCTATCCCCAGGTCCTCCAAAATACCCTAAAATGTTCTCCTTAAGAAAACATGGACAATTTCCTTTCCCAGTGCCTTGAAAACCTTGCATGTATTTGATATGGGATGAGGAGCTGATCAGGTCTGGGGGCTGATGAGCTCTGTCCCTCTACAACCTCCCTTAGCCACTGTCATTCTATTGATCTTTGGACTTATCAGGTGCCTCAATGAAGAGCTGACGCTGTCTAAACAAACCCACACTAAGTAAATCCCCCTATAACATTTAGTAATGTCTGGGTCTTCCTTCATGCCAATGAAAATGATTATTTATAGTGATTTAGTTCTCATTATTATTCATGTGTTTCTGTGATTAAAGGCAACATTTTCTCTAAATAATTTCCCTATAAAACCAGCTAGGCTTAGTTCTTCATTATTCCTGCATGTCTTTGTGACTGGTTCTATCTCTTTTGGCTCAGAAAGGATGATTAATTATTCTACTTGATCTTCACTTTTCATGGGAGTGCTATGTAAATTATTTCAAAAATGTCCTGGTTTAGATTTCATTATTTATCTTCAGTATGACCTGGGTATTGTGAAATGTGAGAATTGCATGTCTTTCTAGCACACTTCTTAGATTTGAAAAAATTGCATGTATTTTTCTTACAGGTCTTGTGGCCTGTTGTTTACTCTGTCTGTTAGTGATATACTTCTATGCCTTCTAAATTAATTATCCTGGCCTCTAACTAGGAGCTTAGTATCGCTACAGTCTAAAAATGTTGTCCTTAGCAATTCAAAGCATGTGTATTCCTTAGCAATTTAAGAGATGCATTTTTAGAACTCAAGTGGCAGAAATAACAAAGACACTTTCTATCTTGCACATAGTAGGTAAATGCTTTTTTTGTTTTTCCAAGTGTGAAGCAAAACTCTTTTCTTTGATGAGATCTGTGGGCCATATATATTTATTTTAGTTTTATTTGTGAGCAGCTTCAGTGCTGTGAGTAGAATTTTGGTTCACATGGCATAAGTGAGAGGTCCAGTGTACCTTGGAGGGGCACAGCTTTGCTGCTGCTGCTCTTGTCAAGCAGTCTCAGATGTTTTCCAAATATTTCAACTATGAAGGTGCACGAACCTTTTCTGTTCCCCAGAGGGCCATCTCAGGTTGGTCACATTGAATCCCTTTAATGTTTTTGGTCACTGTTGCAGTAACAGTTTGCATTGCTCTTGCAGACATTTACATTTTCTTTGTTGACCCAACAAAGAATAACTTAGGCAACAAATGTATATTTATTTATCAAGTTGAAGGTAACGAATAAAACCAGGGAACTCAAAAGACATTTGCATTCCTTTATTCTTTCATTCCACTTGAAATATTATGAAATTGATCATTCTAGTGAGGATTTGTAGTAGCTGAACTTCATGCCTAAGAATTTATAAAAATTTTTAGTTTTCGTATTTTCTTACTGTCACATTTTAGAAGATTTTTCTTAAATTTGGTTATAGAAAGTTTCTGAAAAATAATGTTTGTCTCAGTAGTATTCACCTTTTGTCTTCTGCACTTGGTTTAATTTATTAAGGAATTTTTGTCAGCAAAATAAATACAGTTGTTATTGTTTGTCCCTTCTTAGATGGGGAAAGGCTTCTGAATTAAGAATGGATGCACATTTAGAAGTGTTAATTTTACTACTTCTTTCATTATTCAATGCTGTAGAAGTTATGTTGAACACCTTTTCATCTGCTCTCTCAGGTAAGTTTATGCATTTTAAATTGCTTAGGCACTGGAAAAAATCAAGAAGTATTCTGGAAGAGAGCCATGACACCTGGGCTGTTCTCTTCAACTTGTAAATCCTAGAGCAGATTTATACTCCATTTAAATTGTTTATTATCTGGTCCTGTGAATCGTGTTTTCCTGGCCCCTCAATGGTTGTTTCAAACCCTCTTTCTTCAGTATCCTTCTCATCTGGGAAGTGTTGCTGTGGGATTATATCTCCCATTTGTTTGGTAGGTGTTTTAAATATTAATGTTAAAAAGATAACATAAACCTCCTCTTCTTTGGACAGTATCTCTGAGTGAACTCCAAGCAGCTTGCCTTAGGGATGCTCTAAATACACGTTGTTCTGATCATAGGTTGGGTTCTACCTTTAGCTAATATATGGATTCCAGGTTTACCAGGCAGGGTCCTCATGGTGGGAGGTACAAGAGAGTATCTGGACTGCCTTCAAGGAAACAGGAACATCAGATGATCAGAAAATAAGGACTATAAGGAAAATCAGAAATTTATCCTGGATGACTAAATAGACCCATGATCAAAGAACAAGAATAGTCTCCCAGTCTCTTGAGATAGCCAAAACTAAATAACTCCAGAGGCTAAATAACTCTGAGGCTAAATAACTCCTTCTCCTGCCCTCCAAATCTTTTTTTTTCAGAAGACAGCATTTCAGCTATAACCTTTGTCAGGGTTTTGCTTTCCTGTAGGTTTATACCTGTTAGTATAATAAGTAAATAAGGCTTCCTGCCATGAGATAATTACACATTAGCAGAAATTACTGTACCTATTAGTCAGAAATTTAGTTTTTATTCCCTGATGTGGCAATTGTCTGAGCAATTGAAGAGGCAGGCAAGAGTCTGAGCATAGCATGATGAGAAGAGCTGGAAGAAAGGAGAAGCCTCCACTCTGAAATTATGGAAGAATACCAGGTACCCCCCTACGGGCAAGGGAAAGTGATGGCACCCAAAAAGCCTCTTTGTACCACTTTAAAAGCAGAATATAAACTGCAGCCAGACTTGAAATTGGAACAAGTAAAATAAGCAAGCTAAATGGAAAATGGGATCTTTATATTACAAATGTTTTACTTACGTTATAAGTTATATCTCTTGGTGCCGTAGTGAACAGTGCATGGCGAGACCTCGCTTGTGTTCAGAGACATGGGTCTGTCTGCCTCTTCTGCAGTTGGAACACATGTGAATTACAGTCTGGGGAAACTCCTCTTCCTCCCTCTTCCTATCTTTCTTTTATGGGGATTTTTTTTCATGCACACATTAAAAAAACCAACCAACCAAACAAAAAACCCCCCAAAACCCAAGTTACCTGTATTTTCATGAACCGCAGGCCCAGCAGCCATTCAGCCACCTCTGAAATAATGTTCCAAGTAATCATTTTCTCAGTCACATCTTGAAAACTCCCTGCATGCATGAGCATGTATCAGGAAAATCCCGTTACACAGAAATGGACACAGATTAGGAAGCATCTTTAAAAGAGGTGATTACAACTACACACAATATTAGATGTGAGGCAAGATTTCTTGACTTGATTTCAGGGACAAAGGTCGAATGAATAAACAGAAGAATGAAGGAAAGGAAGTGCAGATTGAAAAAGGCACCACAAACCATTTCTGACTAAAGCAATTTGGCCCAATAATTTCTTAACTCTGAAAAGCATAGTAAGAGAAAGAAATGGCAAGCAACCATTATGATAATAGAAAAATAAATCTGGTAAATTCTTCTGTGACTTTTCAAAGGAAGAGCTGATGACTTTCTTCTCTTTCTCTCTTGTTGAACAGCTTGGCTAAGAAAACTTGTGGATTTTGTTATTCACTCTTTATACTGGCTTCTAATCTACGTGTTAATGTTTAGGAAGTTCTAGGGTTTCTTCCTCCCATTTGTTTGTAACTGGAGCAGATGATAGGCACAGATGGCTGCAAATTCAGCTTTTCAGGCAGACTTTTTTGCTTGGGTGAATGGCTGAGCCTGCAGGTAATGTTTTTGGTGGTCTCTTACCTTCCTCCCCCAGAAGGGGCCAAATATTGCTTAGACATCAGCAAATTTGAGAAGCTCTTTGACAGTATGGGAGGAGCATGCAAACTCTCTAGTTGCCTTGAAAATGATTCCCTGCTGATGTCTGAGGGACAGGGTAGGAGATCCATGACTGAGCTTTGTGTTTGAACCTGTAACATTTCCTACACTTTCTCCACACCTTGGGACTGTGCAGTTGTGATATGACACTAAACAGCAGCACAGCCGTGGCACAGTGGGATCTGAACAAAATCTTGGATATCAGAAGATATCGGAATTCAAATACACCTTTGGGGTAACACAGTTGCATGTTGCAAAATTGTGACCTTCAATTGCTGAGATATAAACAGGGATCAGGAGGAAGGAGAATCAGAGAGACCAGAGACTTGATGCAGCACTGGAGAGATCCAGTAAAACTTCAAGGACCAAAGACATGTAAATGTCTGATATGTGTATAAACCTTTAAAATTGGGCCCTGCTTTTTATTGAAAGGTGGCAATAATCAGAGAAAAGCTGAAGCACCAATACAAACAATAAACCAACATGATTAGTGAGAAAACTTTTACTCTTTAATTCAAAGAAATGGAAGAATGAACAACCAAATAACAGCCAGGAGAAAGAGACAGTGGGCCACTCGAGCACCACAGCAGTCTGCCAGATAATTTAGGAGGGAAATTAAGGATCTGAAACAAGAGGCAGTCTCATAATTTGCTAAGCTTGTGAATTCAATTTCAGAAATAAAGCAGAGCTTAATAAAAACAGATGATGGGGCAGACTAATTGCAGCAGCAAATAGGAGAAAGAGAATGGAAATATGTATTGATTCTTTTTTATTGAAGTAAGAGAGATAATTGTGCAGAAAATGTTCCAACTCCTGAAGCTTATTAAGAATGAGTAATATAATGATTTGTGAGTAATCAGAAGAAAATTATTAAATGCTAGAATTCATACCTTTATTTTTAAATTAAGTGCTAGAAGTAAATGAGAATTTTGACTGCATGCTGGCACAAATCCAGAGGCCACTGACCTCAAAGTGATAGACTCTTTGCAGGAGTTCTGTAGGTGGCAAAATTTGTGAATTGAGTTTAGTATCAACTAAAATGTTGAATTTCTTAGGTATTTCCTTTAATTGTTATATTTAATTTTGCCATTAACAAGTTTTTAGTTATCCATAAGTGAAAAACTGAGTATGTTTCTTTACCATACTGCAAGGCTATCTACGGAACTCAGCCAATATGGAGGAGAGAGACCTGGACAGAGTGTAATTTGTGCTATAAATTAATAAATGCTGTTGGTCTGGGAATATATATTATTAATTTGCCTATAAGAAGTGTTTTTGTCACATTTTAAGATAGATGTAATAAAAGTGATATTTATGCTGGTGATGTAATTTGAGCATGTTTTCAAAATGTTAATAGAAAAAAAATCAATTTAAATAATGCATTGATTCTTATGCTTATACTAGGGTCCTGCTTTTAATCATTTAGAGATAAATGGAGGTGAGGTTCTGTTCTGAATATTCTTTTTCCTAATACATACAAAGTTGATACTTGTGTTTTTTAAAGCTCTAGCTAGAATTATTGAATATATTACCAACAGTTGTAAAAACCTGTATTGCTGCTCCCTAATTCTCTACAGAAAATGTCATGACATTGTGGTTCAACTGGCTCTTCTTGGCTGTCTGGTTTACCTGGATGCTGTTTTTCTTTTAACTGATTTTTTTCTTGAGTTGTACATTTTCAAGATGCCTCAAAACATTTAAAAAGCACTGCATAAGTATGAATCTTGTAACTTGGGTTGTTCAGTGCTCTTCTGTTTTCTTTTTGTTTTTAGTTGGGGAGAGTGGTCCTACAAACACGATGACAGAGGAATCTCAGAAGCAAAAGAAGGAAGATTCCTGGTCTTCTCATACCCTGAATATGTAGGAAAACCCTAGGATACTGATGGTCATGCAATAGTACTGACATTGCATTAAAAAGACACCAAAGGAGCATATGTTCCTTCTCATACAAGGTCCCGGGAAGCTCCTGGAGGAATGTTCAGGAATTAATGTATCCTTCTTGGCAAAGCATCCAAGAAATTATTTCAGGTGCATTTAATACACCTTTTTAAATTGTTGTCTTGGGATTTTGTCCAGTCTCATCATTTTGTCTCTCCCCTTTTAAAATGCTCTTAAGGAACTCAGACAAATTTAAAACGTGCAGAATAGTTGTAGTAAATGTTGTACCGAGTGAAGGTGAGGTGTTTCGCTTGCTCTTCCTCTGAGACCCAGAGAGAGCAAAACACCGTAAAACATCTGTGGGAGTTACTTTTCCAGGGTTACAGAAGAAACCCACAAATTTTAATTGGCAGGAACAAGCAGGCTTTTCACTTGATTCTGCTGCAGGCAGCAAGGATTTAGCTGTGGTATTCTTTTTCAGTGGTGCAAGCATTTTAAAACAAAAATGTTTGTCTCTATTTCCAGCTCTGTCCCACTCAAATATTTTCTTCCCAGAGTGAAGAAAACTGTATAATGAAGGTACATTCCTCCATCTCTTTGGGAAATGGATTTTTTTTTTTAAACTCTTTCAGTCCAAACCAATATTGCCTACTGCCTGGATGTTTTCAGTTTCTGTGAGGTGATAAGTGCTCCCCATTGAAATCCAATAGTTGAAAGGGCTGTGTGATGTGCTGCTTCAGAAGGACTAAAGTTCTTAAATGCATCTTCTCTTTTTATTGGTCTTCAGGTGAAAATGTTTAGTAATAGAAAGGGGTCCTCATTGCTACCCTAATTAGGGCAAGAAAAGATCCTTGTTAAAAAAAGAATGATCTGAACACAACTTAGACTCTGATGGGATGTGATTGGATCATCATGGCTAATTTGTCCATTGAAGTAGAACCACAGAATCAAACTTTCTGAAATGTTGTCAATTATTTCTTAACTATAATCAGGCTCTGCTATTACTACTTCTCTCATAAATTTTTGCAACTCTTGTTACACATAAGTACCAAAATTAGAGAAGTAATGCAGAGGAACCTGGGTTTCTGCTGCTAGAGCTTTAAGAAATAAAGCAGAAAATGCGATGGAAATCCTGGGGGAGGGAGAAGCCACTTATTGATGCAACAATGCTGATTTCTGGAAGTGAACCTGCACAGTTATTCCTCTACTGAATTCTATAATTGTGTCTATTTGTATCTATGGATTGGGCAATTTTCAGGCACTCATGCCAGCAAACATCGATTTCCAGAGGTAACTGATTTGCATGACAAGCTTTGGCAACCAAACACAACAATATTGAAAACCACTACATATGGACCTTGTGCACAGCAGTCTTACTTTTCACTATTTCTAGGGCTTCATCAAATTAACAAACACAACTTGTACAGCCAAAGTGGGCTCTGGAAATTATCAGTGCCCTCAGAAGTGACTATCACTGGCCACCTTCCTAGATTTTTTCCTCAAATAACTCTGCTTCTCCTCAGAGATTTGAGTTCTTGCTGTTCACTGGAAGCATCAGAAGAAACACAAACTTTCTTTCGTGCCTAGATTATGCATTATGTCACTGCTTCTCAAGCAATTTAAGCCATCATATTCTGGTCTTAAATTATCTCAGTAGGTTGGATTTGACTATTTGAGTGATTGAGTTGATGTATGAGCTGGGGGAGAAAGAGAAACAAGAACTTCTTGGGAGGACAAGACTGCTTATTTTTTGCAGTAAAGCTGGATGTAGATGTGGCACTTAGGAACATGGCTTAATGATAACAGTGTTTGCTGGACTCGATGAACTTAGAGGTATTTTTGAACCTAAATGATTCTATGATTTGTGTCAGTTGAAACTTCTGAATTCACTGTGAGAAAACTTTGGAAACATTCGGAAATTGCTGAACAGCAGGTTCTGAACAGAAGTTACAGCTCTCTGAGTGCTCAGTGTGTTGGTGGTAACTGCTTTACTCCATGCTGTTCAGTAAGTTTAGCATATGAATGATGTTTGCTTGTAACTTAAGCAAATGATTATCAATTCCTATCAATTTGTTAATTAAAAGTCAATGGAACTTGTGAAATGATCAGAAGACTGTGAAAACAGCTGAGAAAATAATCATTAGGTGTGTACTGTTTTTAACAGAGATTTCTCTGGGCGCCACACAGAACAAAAATACTTGAGTGAAGCAGAGAAGTAATGCAAAATATGTTACTAATGTAGTTGCATAATAAAATCATAGATATGCTGTATTTGCTATCCTCTGATGCTTTGTTAGGGAAAGGAAGGATGGACTCGAGAACATTCAAGCAAAATTAGAGAGAAACAACTCCCTCCTGTTCTAAATGATTAGAAACTCTGTTTTTGTCTGAGATGGAATTGAATCTTAAGTCGGACTTAGCAAAACTGTGTCTCATCAGATTTTAAAAATGCTTTTATTGTTAATGCTATGCTTGTTAAAATGTATATTTGATTAAATAAACTGCTGCATCCAGGCAGGTGGTGAGAAAAAAGTGTATGAATTTACCCAGTTTGGCTCTACTGGGTACAGTAGTCTTGTCTGGAAAGTACCCTTTGATCTGGATGTGTTACAAGACGGTGGAAGCATTGTCTCAATGCCACAGAGAGAGAGATTACCTTTTCCTGTTGTTACCAACTATGTGTATCTCTGTTTCCATGAAAACTGCTGCTTTAGCCTCCCATTGTTACCCTTGCACAGAGAAATCTTGCTACCCCAGTTTCCTGCTGTCATCTTAATATAGTTGCCCATAAACTTTGCTGCTCTCTCCATATGGGAACATAACTGATGTTTTTGGTATTGTAGGAAGGCTAAAGATGACGTGGTTACTTTTATTTTTCTTCTAACTCCAGACAGGGTTCAAACCAAGCTTTGCTGGTATGCAACCTCATGAATCAACCCACTGGATTGCTTCATTGCACTTTGTTTCCTGCTTATTTAGCCTGTGGCTGATTGTTGAAATGTGCTCTATGACACTTCTTTTAATGTTATTTACTGCTAAAAGGAAGTCTAAATTTTCCATTTGGTTTCTTTCTATGAGTTAAACATCACGTTTTTCTGCTCACAACAATAATTTAGGTTGTAGAGGGACATATTTTGACAGGAATATGGTATGTAATTTTAAAATTAAGAGTTGTAAACCGCATGAGTTATATAGTATGACAGTTTTAGGCCTTTTTGTTCCTAAAAGACTGGGTAATGTGAACAAGACATTTCCTTTGATTAGCTTTATTTCCTGTGATGAAACATCCAAAGAGCCTTTAGTCTGCAATTTATACGGGCTGAGGGAAGGGGCTGTTGCTTCTGAGATGGTGCTGAGGTTGCAGGATGCTGGAGTATTACACCACTGGCATCCCTGGTAAATGCAACAGCAGCTAGACCTGCCTATTTTTTCAATATAACTGCTATAACTTTTAATATTTTTGATTTGTCTGCTCATTAATGAAGCTAGCACAATTGTAAAGGTGATGAAGTGGTGAGCAGCACTTGAAAACTTTGTCTGGTTCCTTCATAATAGCAATTAGGCAAGGAATTTGAGTGCACAGCTTGTTCTTCTGTTTGCATAATCCAGTAATCATGCATGTTTTCCAGTGTTAAGCCTTTATAAAAACTAAGTTGCAGAAAACTCCAGAAGTGAAACCAAAGTAAAACAAAATTAATAGGATAAACAGGAAAATAAATATACAAATAATGGGCAGGAACATGTTTAAAGAACAAAACTTTCAGAGGCAGTATAGTATCTGAAATCACAAAGAGTCAAAGTGTATACATGAGGAAATAAAAGTACTTTCCCAGTGCAAAACAGATAGGTGTCCTTCATAGAAACCTTGTAAGAAGATGTTTCCAAGTTAAATATCAAAAGGTTGGGAACTCATGTAATGCTAAACCATTAAAAAAAGAAAATAACAAAGAAAACCTCCCTCTTGTGAATTGACATAAGCCATCTTGGAATAAAATGAATTGTTCTTGTGAAATTCCAGAAGAATTTGTTCAAGTATGTCAGTATTTCAGGTGCTACATCTTTATCTTCAAATTCCTCACTTAGAAAACAGTGAGGCCAGCTGCTATATATCTTCCTCTGAGAAATAATTATGGCCTTTTTTGGTCTGTAAAGGACTTGTAAACAAACCAGACTACAGTCTAGGAATGAAATTCCTGAAGTGGTTGGAAGAATGCAGAAATTTAACAACCTGAACCTGTTTGTCAAGACGTTCCTTACTGATTAAGGAATAATCTGAGAGAGGTGTAGAAAGAAAATCATCATCAATAGGATAGGAAGTCTAAGGGAAAAAGAGGAAGAGAATAGTTTAAGTCCAATAAAAAAAGAGGAAGGGAATAGCCCAATAAGGATTTTATTTCATCAAAGATGGATGTAAATACAACAGAAAAATCCCTTAGATATTGTCAAAATTAAAATTACTCTTGAGATCAAAAGTTCCCCTGTGTGTGAAGAGACTTGTTCTGCTGGCACTGTTGATGCTGTTGTGTGCAGGTGGTGTTGTCCCTGCCTCTTTGATGTAAAGATTTCTGCAACTTTGTACATTTTATTTCAAAGAAAATTGAACTCATAAATAAATAAAGGTTTGTAATGCAATCAGTTCTAATCTCCTAACAGAGAGACAAAGATGCTCTCAATTTTTTTTATTTCCTCTACTTTTCTAGTCTTGGTCCCTTCAGTTGCCTTTTTGCTGAATGTAATGGTACAGGGCCTTCTGTTTAAGTTTCCCAAACACCATAAAATTGACACATAAATGTATCACATCAAAATGACACATAAAAGTGTCATATTGTCCACCTTCCTTCCTTTCCCTTTCATATTATTAATTAAATAGTTAAATTAATTAAATCATAAATGATGCTTCTCTCTTTTTCCACTATGACAGTCACCTTAGAGTTAAGTTTGTTGATTTCCTCCATATTCCTCTGTGGTTATTTAACAAAAATCCAAGAAGGATTCAGGCTCATTATGAACCACCATGATTGGCTGTGATGCAAAAAAATAGATCTCTATTTTTTTAATGATAAGAAGCTTACTAGTGTCAATTCTTAATTTTAAGAGAGAGCTATGCTGCTGCTCTCTGAACAGGGATAGAGGACACCCTCCTATTTGCAGTTACCCAGTGAGTCTGGGGCTTCTTATATAACAGTTTAAAGTACAATTTATGTTAGATAAACAAAAAATTCATTTTTCATGAATTGAAAAACTAAGGCTTTACTCATTCTGCCTTAGTTTCCTGTCCCTGATGGTCACCAATGATCCTGCCAGTGAAATGTAGGG